>NC_064920.1:767360385-767664578 GCF_023897955.1 Schistocerca gregaria
ACTCTTTTTAGTGTATTTCCCTATAAACTGACAGATGATGCAAATGCGCCGCCAAAACAAATCTTTCAGTTTTAACTACGCTACTTCTGAACAATAACTCATTTTCCCATCATTGCTGGAGCAAGGAAACACTGGTCATCCTTTGCTAAATGTACATGGCCGAAATAAAGTACTTTACCGTGATCTCCATGTGGGAGAATTTGCCAAGGCGGAACTATTACATAAACAGAATTACTATTTCACTTGCAACAGTCGTGGCAGACGAACATCAAGTGGAAACTGAAATTTTTAGACATCTTTCCTTATGTCCCACAGTGCTCTAACAGCAGCCTCGTTAATAAAGAATACCGCATTCAATAACGGCCTCTTAAGTGCTAAGTTAGAAAGTCAATGACGCCGCGTCTCACTGCTATACGTACTTGGGAGAACATCATTATTCATGATTAATGATATGCCATAAAACCTCCGAATTCGATTTGGAAACTAGCTGTGCACAGTAAAACTGCACTAGTTTTTCGCCCTCTTTTAGAAGTCCATGCCATTAAATGATAATCAAGTTTTAAGCACAAAGCCCGCCTGGAATATTTCGATCTTATTTACTAGCTTCAGTGTTTATACCTAACTTAGTTTACATAATTTGAATAGCGTCGAAACTTGTGAGTACGCTTAGTTGTGTTGTCAAAGCTCACCTGGTTTCAAAATAACTGCCGCAATAATGCAGGTAGCAAAGAATCCTTGACGAGACAAAGCTCTCTTCATTTTCATTCTTCTGACAGCTACACCCAAATGTTAACAATTGCTGTGCACTGCTATCACAACATTCCAGATGCACTCATCCACGCCTTGCCACTACCTGCAGCATACTGTTACCCACGCATCCAATGGCAGCGCGCTGTGTTGTGATCGGTTGCCACGAGAAACACCAATCAGCTCACAGCGCGCTCCCGAGGTATGCGAAGCGAGACACCTGGTGCCGGCGGCGGAAGTACTGAGACCGCGCCTACCTGACTTGAAATAAAACAGTGGTGAAAGCCGTGAGGCGCTTATAAGCGGGAATGGTTTGCGAGCATGCGAAGAGTTTGTCGTCAGTGTATTATTATCTCACTTCATTTTTAAATTGGCTTCCATTGTTAGTGTGGCACAACAGTATCCTAACAAAATAATTTCATCTTTATAATTGAAATGGCTGTAAAAGAAGGATAGTGACGCAAATTCTGGAGAAGACATGTCTTTGACCCAAGACAGAAAATCAGGAGGATGAAAATGCGAGTTCTGATGACTGACGACACAAAACTGATAACGGTGCAAGGTTTCTCACCCGAATAGCCATTTCACACAAACGAAAATAGATCTGTTTGGAATATACTTTGCAACATTTTACAGAAACTTGTTTGAATGTGCGAGGAAGTACCTAGGAAAATATTAGCTGAACTATACTAGTGTGAAACTTTTAACCACAGGGCATTTTCATTTCTTTTCCAGAATCAGTGGTTTGACTTAAATACTTCATTTTGCAGAGGATGAAAAACGAGAGTCTAGCAAAATAGGGTATGGTGAAATACGGTGGCAAAATGCTTGACGTGATAGAATCATGTAACCTAACGATAATTCGATTACGTTATGTTGAGCACCAGGACAGACATATGCGGATCCATAGATAATCGATTGCTTGATTAACTGCGTCTAATAACTTAGGGTTTCAGTATTGCGACTTCTAGGAGTGCCATATTCTGCTGTGTCTATTACAAATCTTTTTAGCCGACAACGTTAAGAAACATGAAAATAATCCGAATTTATGTGGCCGAAAATAAGCGTAGACTTTTAACACAAAACTGAATTCTAATAAATTATAAAATATCCATTCATATTTGTTGTTTTTGCAGCAATCACAGTCTCTTTCTGCCCATTCAGATATGGAGTTAGATACTCTCACTTAGGCGTCTTAAAATGTTGAACCGGTGTAGAATGAGAATACTCAATGATGTGTTACATATAGCCTCAAAAACAAAAAGTTGCAAAGCATGAATTATGATTCAAAATTAGAAATAGCATATGTATTCACCTAGCACATGAAACACGAGTCTCAAAGAATGAGACAAGGAAAAGAGAGTTGTTGATATCAGATTATAGTACTCATGTAAATCAAAAACTAAAAACAAAGCAAGATGAAAGAAAGTACACAACCATAAAAAATTAATAGATAGGAGATTTTCTCTGTGTCTTCAACAAGGGAGCAGTCTGGATTCATTTACCATTCTAAATGTTGTGCAATGTGTGAAAATCAAACAATAGCAAAATAATCTGGTGAAAAATGTGTACACAGTGAAGGAAACATTTCCTGCCATGGAATCATTCAGCAAAGAATCAGTCACAACAAAAGGGTCAAGCTGAAAGTCTGAGAATAAACTCTACTGGCCTGTCAGTGGAATTAGAAAAAGATGTTTCATTGTAATCTGTGACAACTATTTTTTTTTTATTCTGTCACCTCCAGATATTTCAGCAATATGTTACTATTGGATGGTAGGGCAGCTGGCAATAGGCTCAATAAGGTATTCAGTCAATGACAGTCACAGAGCTGAAACAACTTTTCACAATAGCTAATGTGTGATGGTCACAGAATTTGGACAGTAATTTTTCCATGCTATGACCACTTACAATTTCAAAATTGGCTGACAGATCCTACCTCATTTAGTGTATCCTTGGAACTGAATAGGTATCTGATGTTACACTTGTCTTCATTTGAGAAATATTTGGACTATATGGACATCACAACATCTGACTTGAATACAAAAGACTGCACATAGGTAATTCAGTCAACAGCCACTACATAGGTGAATACTCAAAGTTCAAACACAATGTCTGGCATTTTAATTCACCATGTAACAATGTATCAGTTTGACCAGAGATGAGCAACAGTCATGCATTTGCACCTTCTCAAATTACACTCATCTTACAGGTATGAAGGTAGCATTTTCTGTAGGTAAAGAATGGGGTTTTAACTGGAGAAAAGAATGTTCTTGGAGACTTTAATGATGACTTCCTGTCAGGCAGTACTGATCAAGGGCAGCTAGAGTTCTAGAGTTGTTGATGGATCACTTGTTACAGAAAAAAGCCCTCTAAGGATTAAAGAACATAGCACAACAGACATCGATATTTTACTTTTAGACCTACCAACTTGCTGTGATTCAACTACAGAACCAATAGATGCTGGTTTATCTGTCCATAATGGCGAAATATTAACAATAAAATATACCGAGCAGTTAGATACAGATCATGTTAGAAATGTTTCGCATTGCAAAATCATTAACAATAGTTCCATCATGGTGTTTAGAAACTACAGGAGGAACATTTAATTCATTGCTAAACATATTTCTACAACAGTTCCTCTAAATCAAACAACAATACAACTGAAACATAACGAGGGAAAGGAACTCATAACTTTTAGAATTAAAATGTTTAGTGAGAGCAAGAGAGAACCCTACAAAATTTCAAAGCCAAATGTAGTCAAGAGATTAGTATCCCGGTGACACACCCATGCTCCGAGAATAAGGCAAAAACAATTTCAATGTTATTGATCAAGAAACAAAGAAAAATAGCAACCCAGATGATTCAGCCCTCATAATATAGCTCTGACAGAATTTATAACCCTTTCAAATCACTGACCAACAAATTCAATAATTACTTTGTAACAGAGGCAGCAGATATTGCACCCAGAATCGAGAATTAAATACAGATGCATTAGATTTAGTTGTGCACACCACGAACATACATTAGTGCCAGAAATACAGTTGCCAAGGAAATTATAAAATTAACCAGATCGCTAAAACAGTAATTATGATTATTATGCTGGTGTCTGTAGTAGAGTATTAAAATCTTGTGGTGACTTAGTGGTTTAATCTTAATCCATCTTTGTGATTGGTCAATGACTCACACCACTTTTCTTTGCAGACTTAAATATTCTGTAGTGACATCCATCTGTAAAACTGGAGCTCAGGAAACTATCTCTAACTACAACCTCCTTCATGCCATCCACTCTTTTCAAAAGTGAGAAGGTGGTCCATGATAGGACACTGACTGTTTTAACTGAGCAGAACTTATTAACTGCCACTCAGTTTGGTGTTTCGAAAGGGTTCTCAATAGCTGGAGCAATACCAGACCTCACAATTAAAATCCTCACAGAACCAAATAAGAGTAATTATCCTTTGGTCTATTTTCCTAGCTTGGTGAAGCCTTTGCATGGATCATAAAATTCTGCTTGATCAAAACTAAAGTGTCATGGCATCTCTCTTGCATGGATGGAGTCTTATCTTACCCAAGAATGGGGGAACCTAATGTGTGGAGTTCCACAAAAATTGGTATTGAGCCAGCACTTGTTCTTAACCCACACATGTGCTCGTCTAATTTTTTAAAGGGCTGTAAATTACTATAAAGTTACTGGTGACACAGGCATAATAATCTAGGTTTAAAGTACAGCCTCACAAGAAACAGTTCAAATGATAGCTTAACAGGTCTAAAATTGGTTACCAACTGACAGATTAAGTATTAATCGCACAAACACTCATATGATATGATTTCACACAACAAAATAATGACCAATTATCACCAGAAGTAAGCACAGATGTTCATATAGTAAATGAAACTCCTGAGTAAAGTTTGTTGGAATCCAGTTGGATAACAACTTAAAATGGTGTTAACACATAGACAAATGAATCAAGAAGCTCAGTTCAGCTGAACTGTAGAAGTGGTTCTCATGATGTTGATCTAAAGACATGAACATTGGCAGGTTTTATATATTTTCACTTTTTGTTGTCTTATGGCATTGTATTCTAAGACTCAGTATTTAAAATAAATAAAATGTTTTATTCAGCAGAAGCAAGTATTATGAATGTTGTCTAAAGTAGATAACTAAGCATCTTACAGAAGCCATTTTAAGAATCATGGAATTCTTACACTTACTTCATAATACATTTATTCCATTTTTGTTACTGGCAACAAAAATAAGTTTCAAGTGAACTGTGATCCACACAGTCATCACAATATGACACAAAAATAATTTTAATGTAACTTCTCCTTCTCTAGGATTGCAAGTGACATGCACCCATTGAGTAATTTGTAGAATGTCCTGAGTGTATGGGGTATTTTTAATATTCTGAATGACAAATGGAAACTTCAAAGTAGCCACAAAAAGTTACAAGTCCGAGTCTGTAAAAACTTACTTAATACTGAATTTTAAATCATTTTCCTCAAAGAAAAATGCCTTACTACACTGTATTTTTTCCTTTCCATGAAAGCTAAGGGGGTGGAGGACCCTATTCCACCCATGTATGGATGCTCTTGTCCCAAGCGGAGTTACATACGTTGGTGCAAAAGAATTCAACGAGCTGCCGTGTAACGTGAAGTGAGAAACTGTGAATTACAACCAGTTAAAAAATAAATACATTCCTCATTAGTCTCATTCTGTACAAATAACTTGAGTACCTGGATTCAAAGACTGAAAAATTCTGTGAACAATATTAGGAAAAGGATAAATTGCTACCCACCATATAGATGACACATTAAGTTGCAAACAGACACAACAAAAAGACTGTTACACATTTGGTTTTTGACCAAAGCCTTCTTCTGAAAAAACCACATCTTGTGCACACATGACCAAATCTCTGCCAACTCCGATTGGAATGCAACTCCCATGCTGATTGGCGGCCTGGAGTGGGGCAGGGAGAGATAGCAGGGTATTGGCATGGGGAGGGGGGGGGGTTGAGGGGGGTGAGAGGAGTGTTGGACGGTGGAGTGTGCAGGGACTAGGCGGAAGCGTGACAAGACTGCCAGGTGCTGTATCAGGAGACTATGGGGCAAGAAGGTGGGGGGAGGAGGGAGGAGCCTGGGATGGGAAAGACGGGGGTGGGTTGGCAGATGGTGGCCCACAATAAGGGTGAAGGGAAGTGAACAGGGAAGGAAGAAGTGGTGGGCTGAGACATGACTAGGGAGAAGGTGATAGGACAGATGGGTGGAAACTGTTCGGTGGAGGGTGTGGGGGCAGTAGGTTATTGTAGGTTGAGGCCAGAATGATTTCAGGAGCAGAAAATGTATTCTAAGGATAGCTCCCATCTGCCTAGTTCAGAACAGCTGATGGTGGAGGGGAGGATCCAGATGATTCAGGTTACGAAGCAGCCATTGAAATCAGCCATGTTAAATTTCCTGTGCCATTTTCCCACACACTCCCAATCCTTCCATAAAAACCAACCACCCCCTTAAGAACCAGCTACAAAGAAGTGACCCCTTTGTCACCAAACACTGTCCCAGACTGGAACGACTAAATCACGTCCTTAGGCAGGGCTTTGATTATCTATCGTCATGTCCTGAAATGAGGTGCTTCCTACCCAAGATGCTTCCCACTCATCCTAAAGTGGTGTTCACTCACCTATCCAACATCCTAGTCCAACCCATGCCACTCCCGATACAAACTCATTTGCCATCGAGGTCATATCCCTCTGAAATATCCTGATGCAAGATCTTCCCAATCCACCTAGCCAGTAATTCATATTCCAGTCCTGTCATATGCCTATCCTACATCATCAGAGGCTGGGCCACGCTTGTAAGTAGCCATATCATATTCTAGCTCTGTTGCAATGATTGCACAGCTTTTTATGCTGGTGTAATTACCGACGTGATGTACAGGATGAATGACCACCACCAGACTGTGGCCAAGAGTATAGCAGACGAAAACATGAAACTGAAAGTAACGTTTTTGATTCCAACGGCTGCTTCACAACCTGGACCATCTCGATCCTCCCCTCCACCAACAGCTTTTCTAAACTGTGCAGATGGGAGTTATCCTTACAACACATTCTCTGGCCCTGAAATTATCTCGACCACAACCTATGGTAATCTACTGTCCCCACACCCTCCACCTAACAGGTTTTACCCCTTCTGTCCTAGCACCTCCTTATTATTTACATCCACTCAGGAAACCTCCTTTCTCTTCACTACCCACACCATCATTGTGTGCTCCCCTGTGCTAGTGCACTCACCTGCCTTTCTCCTTTGCTGCTTCTCTCCTTTTCTGCTCCCCATTGCCCTCCACCTTCCTGCTCGAGAGCCATCCATGCTGTGCTTGGCAGTCTTGTCATGCTTCCACCTAGTACCTGCATGCTCTGCTAGACAGTGCTTCTCTCTCCTCCCACTCATATGTTGCTATCCCTTCCCCTTCACAGCCCCAGTTCAGATAGCTGCTCAGTGTGACAGTTACATTTCGATCTGAGCTGCATGAGGTGGCAGTCATGTACCGGAAGGGTATGTTTGCTTGTATCAATGTGTGTGTCTTTTCTTTCCTAAAGAAGTCTTTGGCCAAAAGTTAAATGTGGAACAGTTTGTTTTTCATCTGCAACTAAATGTGTCATCTTTACAGTGAGTAGCAATCTGTCCTCTGTTTGAAAAGTTCTGTTGGGTACGTGGCAAGTAACAATGTTCATTGTAAAGCTGCATATAAGGAATAATGTATTTAGAGATATGGGTAACTACTTTCTTTGAAAAAGACAAGTAATCAAGTAATTATTAAGCTACCAATGGAAGATAAATATCAGCTGCTTAGTGTAACTAGGAAACATGCTGTTTTCCATGTCAGTTGGAGGCAAATGAAAAATGGTAGGGGTATACATAATTGGCAGTTCAAATTTGTGGCAAGTAATGCTGCTTCTTAGGGAAATGACAGTAAGGGATGGGAAGGAACAACTTGTATACTCAATGGGTATTCCTGGGGGTTTCATTCAACATTCTGAAGAGTCTGTCCTGGCAGCTATTGAGGAAACAGGGTGCAATCAGCTGTAGATTATAGTGTAATATATCACTTTGTTGAAGCGATGTGTTGAAGTGGTGTGTTGCACAAGCATTTACCAAACTGATGAACAATGATCACCACCATAAAAAGTTCATTTAAGTAATGAATTAGTGTAGTCTGCTGTTCAGGTATGTGCTTTATTTATGTGCATGTAGTATGGAATGGGTGCACGCAGTGTATCGACAAGCCGGAATGACTACAGAGATCTTACTACATTCATGGTACCTGCAGAATGGGCAGGTCCTGCCTTGGAGATATGGTACGTGCCATCAAAAAAGAATGGCTGTGACAATCTTGATGCTGAATAGAGGAAGACTGTTATCCATATATTGAACTAGTATCTGTAAATTAAAACAGGCCAATTTGGACACAGTCTGTATTAATGTATGTGTGATGCTGTGAATAATGAGCCAACTTCATTATTAATGGTCATTATAAATGAGAGTATAATATACTACATGTTGTTCATGTGACAACTGTAGCATTTCAAGGAACAAAGTCAAATCAGGAGATATTGGTGAGCGTGAAGAAATAAAAAGGTGAGCAACACTGGGTAATAGGAAATCATAGCTCCTGAGCAGACTTTACCTCACCAGTCAATCTCACTACAAAGAAGCAGTGGAACATTAAAGGATTGTGATGGGCAAGAGGAAAATGTGCCCATCTGGGTTTGAAGGTCATACCTGGCCCTTTCCAGTGACAGGGAGGATTAAGAAGGTTAGCTTTGTTCAAAGAGTTTCAGTGTGGCTTACAATCTGCAGTTTTGTCCTCAGAACTCAGTGTGGCTCCCTTTTCCATTGTTGTGGTTGGCAGGAGAGCCAACCATGTTTTTCTAAAGGAGGCCGAAATGCACGTGTCTCAGCTCACGCAGGCTGGCGTGAGGTCTGGAACATGACAAGGGAATTAGAATTGAGAAAAACGGACGTAGCTGGTGGAATACTTAACTTTAATCCATTAACAGAGAATGCCGCTCTTTATGGTACATGATTCACAATATCAATAGTACGGATACTGGCACCTTGCTAGGTCATAGCAAATAATGTAGCTGAAGGCTATGCTAACTATCGTCTTGGCAAATGAGAGCGTAGAAGTCAGTGAACCATCGCTAGCAAAGTCAGCTGTACAACTGGGGCGAGTGCTAGGAAGTCTCTCTAGAGCTGCCGTGTGGCGGCGCTCGGTCTGCAATCAATGATAGTGGCGACACGCGGGTCCGACGTATACTAACGGACCGCGGTCGATTTAAAGGCTACCACCTAGCAAGTGTGGTGTATGGCGGTGACACCACATACATAGTCAAGTGGAAGGCTTGAAATAGAAACTTCAAAGGTTCTGAGAAAACCTAGGCTGCAACTTCCAAAAAATGTGTTATGGGGCTTGAGAACTTTGGGGTCCCTTTCAAAGGATCAGGTGTACACTGCATATGAGAGACAGCTACCCAGGTAACAGAATGTCTGGGGGGGGGGGGGCACACAAGGGCATCCAGTCCAGATAATGATAGCTGCAGGGGATTTGGAAGTATCAGTATAAGACCCAAAGAAATGTTACCCTTTGGTAAGAGTATTTAACTCCTTGTGTTAACTGATTCTTCCAGAGATTCTTATTGAACAATGGTATAGTACTTTTGTAGAAGCATGATTACGTGAAAAATGTCAATGATTTCCTCAGTCCTGTGTGCTTTCAAGTCTTTCCTAAAGATTTTACTAAATTATTCAATGATGAAATCAAATGTGTCACTAATTCTTGCAAAGATGTATTTTCTGATTCCGAAGCTAAGCCACTAACTAATATGAACCCCATGCCTACTGGACTGTACTGACTTCTGAAACTGCACAAATGAGATGTAACTATTTATCCAGTTGTATCATCATTCACAGCTCTGCCTTACAAACTGGCTAGTTACTAAATTGAATACTTTAATTAAAAGTAAAGCAAACTTCAACTCAAATCATGGTATTTCAAACTCAGTAGTCCTTCTAAATAAGCTGCCTCCAGTTTGTTTTCCAAACACCAATATTGGAATATTTGTTATTCTGACAGAGTTGTTGTATAGGTCTAATGTCACCCTGTTGAATTGAATGACTCTGGACTGGCCCCTCACACATGCTTAGCACAAAACTGTTTCCAGTTCCAAGGGATACTGTGTGAAGATTTAGACATTAGCTGTGCCATCCCCTCTTAGTCCACTTTCAGTTGAAATGTTCATGGGCAATTTTGTACAACATTTTTTGAATAAAGAACCTTTGAGTGCAAATATTAAAACTGGATCAAATACGTAGAAGATGTGAACAGGCACTACAAGAAAGCTCAACACATTTTTTCTTAGCTTAAACAGTCAACATAAAAATATTCTGTGTGCAGTGGAGATTGGCAACAAACCCATAAACTTCCTAGATCCAACCACTGACATTAGTACACAAACATGTTCCAAAATTTAGAAAAAATGCAGCTACAGATGCAGTACTAGCTTCTCGCTCACGACATCCAGTAACACACAAACATGCAACTTTCCACTCAGTGGAGAACTAGTTCACATCTGTTTTCATGTTGAAAAAAGATTTCAGAGCAGATTTAGATACAATAAAATTTATTGCTTCAACCAGTGGCTACAGTCCTGTCCTGACTGGCCACATCTTGCGTAGGAAACAAAAATTCAAAATTATGCACCACCTCTATGATCCCCTGCTGCTCCTTTAATTGTCTGTAGGAAGTGGTGTACAATCCCATACCTAGGACAGGTACCACAAAGTGTAACAGAAACACTGAAATCCTGCAACTATAGGATTTCCTACTATTTGAGGAACACCTCAGCACTGTGTATTTTCAACAGTGAAAACAAGACCCAATTGCTAGCCAACAGTAAAGTATATACGAAATTACTTGTCCATATTGTGATAAGTTCTAAATTGGTCAGTCAGAGTAATAGCAACTAGATTGGTTGAACATGATCACCGCCGGAATTGCAGAATTATGATTCACTGAGTGAGGGCCACAGCTTCCAGCTGCAGTCTCGTGTCCTCCAAATAGCAAACTAAGACCAAAAACTTGATCTGTGGGAAGCCCAGGAAATCAACAGCCATCTGGCCCACAGTCCTGATTTAATATTAAATCACCAAACACAGCTAAATACTTACCCTGTTCTAGACTTCACTTAATCCTCACAGTTTTCCAAATTCTTCCCACACTTTCTGTTCATTTCAATTCCTCCATTTTCCTGTACTTATTTATTTTAATGTAATGCCTATGTGCTTAACATAATCTGTTGTTATAACTGTCAATTCTATCTTTTACTCTCTTTATGTACCACTTTCCATACACAATAGTTCTTAATGTCATTCTTTAGTGTTATTGTCAAGTACTAACTTTATTTTGTTGGTACTATTAATTTAAATTGTTATATAGGGATTTTTTTCAGGTTTGGTATTAATTTTTTTCCTGTCTTGCTTCCTTTATATTTATTTACTATTCAGCTCCTTGTCTTTTTAATTACGTTGCTACTGCACTGCCAAATATGATGTCTACTGTGTGTTTGTGCTTCAGTCTGGGTGAACAACAACATTGTTTACAAACAGTATACCTACTTTTTTTTTGTAATGACAGTTAAAATCTGATGATGGCCTTGTAAGCCAAAAACTGGTTAATAAATTAATCCTATCAATATTAGACACTATTGTGTTTTGTAACATTAGGTACAGAAAGCTGGTTAAAGCCTGAAATTCATAGGAGTGAGAATTTTTGGAGGAATTTTGGCTTATGTCCAAAGGATAGTCTAATGGGAAATGGAGGTGCTGTATTTGTCACAGTATTAAAGAATCCCAACTCCACTGGGATAGGAATTGAAGATGCATGTGAGATTGATTGGGCCAGACTCAGTATTGAGGATGGGCATAAATTTACAATTTCATCCTTATACTGACCTCCAGACAAACCTCCAGATCTACCTGAAAACTTTGGAGAAAACCTAAGTTTGCTAGGATGTAAGTTCCCTGATAATATTACAACCATCAGACGAGACTTCAGTCATCCAACAACAATTTGGGATAATTACAGTTTTGTTAGTGGTGGATGTGACAAGACACACTGTGAAACATTAGCAAAGGCTTCTCTGAAATCTACCTAGAGCACATAGTTTGGAACTCGACATATAGGGTTTAATGGTAATAAACTAATCTAAATCCCTTAAGGATTTCGCATAGAAACTGATACCAATTGTAGCAACAATGATTACCAAAGTACAAAAGACAACAAACTCAATTAGAAGCAGCAGTGTCGCAACTCGGTAAGGAACCTGAGACATTTAGCTGTACACAGTAACATGCAGAAGGACTATGGCTAAAAAAAAACATGGTATCCTACTACTACAGTATCAATGAGTCACAACTGGAAATGGTTAACTTATAAAAATACCTGGGTCTAACACTTTGTAGGGATGTGAAATGGAACAGTTGTATTGACTCAGTTCTGGGTAAAACAGATGGCAGGCTTTGGTTTATTGGTAGAGTGCTAAGACTGGGACACTGCATACACATCAATCATGTGACCCTAAATACTGCTCCACTGTATGGGACCCATACCAAACAGGGGATGCTGAACAATAATAGAAAGGGGAAGCACAAATGGTAACAGGTTTGTTTATCCCATGGGAGAGTGGTATGGAGATGCTGAAGAATCTACACTGTAGATACTTGAAGATGATGCAAATTATCCAGAGAAAGCATGCTTACAAAGTTTCAAGAATCAGCTTTAAATGATGAATCTTGCAATATCCTACAAGCCTTCTAATCTTTACCTAACTGTCACTTCCATTGACTAGTACAGTCATATGGGGTCTTGAGTGAAGTTTGTGGCTGGAATGAGGATTCCTTGGTATGATATCTACATCAACCAGTGGATGTATAATTTTTAACAAGTAAACTGCGAAGAATACATGTTATCTTGGATGTAGACCCATTGACAAATTTAGAAGTAACTTTGTGATTGTTGCTGTTCATGCTGAGCGTTGATGATCTTGCAGACAATATTAATAGCAACCTCAAACTTTTTTATGTGATGCAGTAATCTGCAGTGAAGTGTTTTTCTGGCACAGTCCAGCTGGGATGAGGACAATGCAGATAGACTGGGAAACAGAATATGCCAGTAGGCCTTGCTATGAATGGCTCACAATCAGCAAAAGGAATTTATTGAGTGTTACCCTCTTGGCCTAAGAAAAACAAATAGCTTTGCTGAACACAGCAAACAAACATAACAGAAGATGGGATCAGTTTTCACCAAAGATTGCATTTGTTTAGAAACACATTGCTAGCTGTCATCTTACAGGGTCAGGACAGTGGCCCAATGAGCATGTACAGTAATGGAAATTCAGCTTCCTGTAAACTGGAACTGAGAGAAAGAGGTGAACAAGGAGGAATCTTCTATTGGAGGGCACTGATACTTCACCAGCCAATAATACGAGGAAAAATAATTTCTGTGCTCTGAGTAGCACAGGGGAGAGGAGACAAGGAACAAAAGCCAGGAATTTGGAGTGGATTCTTCTCTTTGTAGTACTCCTAAAGGCTCATCCTCCTAAGGTCTTGGATGATTAACTGCTTGTCTTGTGTGCTTTTAACTTCTGAGCTTGGTCTCTTAACTTCTGGAAGGAAAATAGCTCTTAGTTTCTGAAGCTTCAAATTGATTGTCTGACCTCGCTAATGGCTTGATGTCACTTCCTGCTTGTCTCTATTACTCAATGCCTACACTTTGGTTTTTCCCCATTTCAGTTTCATTACATTCCGTTTGCTTTATGTAGTTATAACTTCCTTTCTAGTGATTGCTGGATTCCACTTACAGTCCAATGATCATGTCGTAAACATTCAACTTTGTTATTTTGTGCTTTATTCTGATGCTACTTTTGCAGTTTAATTCCTAAAGCCAATTGAAGCTTTGACTACAATTCCTCATGTGTTGTCTGTGTAATACAGCTGTATCTACCTTGATCAGTGGATGTATAATTTGTAACAAGTAACCTGTGAAGAATACACAGATGATGTCATCCACCTGAAGTTGGTAGCTGTATTCCTTCTATCTGATACAAAAGAGAGAATGCCACTCACTTCCAGACCTTTGCTCTGTAGAGCCTGTCTACAGAGATGGAGATGACCACTGCTGCCATCTCCTATAAAGATCAATGGTCATCAGCTGCTTCCATCCTGCTGTCAAAAGCCACCATTACCTCCCTTTGCAGCTGAAAGCCGATTCATGACATTGGTAAAGTCACTGATTCTTAGCTAACCTGTCTGTGCCATGTCTGTCCAGCCAGCATGTACCTGAGATTATTTATTAATTTTTTTCTTCTTTTCCTTAATTGTTTTCATAAATTAATTTTCATTGTCACCAATGTATTCACCTCTCAGTCAATTTGACACCCAGTGCATGTCCCCTTTAAAGGTAACTTTTGGTTGCAGTTAAAATGATCAGACCTGGAACCCATCTAACATGAACTTTATTAAATCATGCCAATCTGAATACTGCTTTTTAATTCAGTAACATTTTTAATGCCGGGGTAGGGCATAATTTCATGCTGAAAAATTTTTAAAGCCAACATGGAGGTGGAAATCACCTGAGTTGCCCAGTGTGAGGCAAGAAATCACTCAAGTCAGCAAATTCTGTCATCCAACATGGGGCACAAAATCACCCAAATTACAACATATTGGCACCCAGCATGGGGTATGATTTTATAAGACACGGCAGCATTAATTGTTTTCATAAATCAACTTTCATTGCAACCAATGTTTAATACTTTCTGAATTTGTAGGACACAGTGCGAAGAGGTTGACTTCATCAGACATGGCACTTCACCAACCAACCAACCCATTGCAGTGTCATAGGACATGATAATCATACTGTGCACAATCCTAAGCTCATGGATGGTTTGTGTGTTTGACTCATGTAAATTAAATGAGCTTCTTGCAGTAGATGTAGTACATGCATATTTGATCAATTAATTTGTAGTGGTAACTACAGTACGCATTTCGTCCTTCCAGCATAGTGCTGTGCACTAATTAGCGTGTGTTGTTAGTTGTTGTCTAGATTTTCCTTGTGCATTTGCAATACTGTGTTGTCAAGTCACAAGTTTTTTGAGTTTAAATAAGTGTTGTGATTGGTGCTGAATCATTGCTAATCTTGTGGAGTATCTCCTGTAATTGTGATGAGACCTAGTCCAGGAAGAGTAGTCCACATGTTGTTGTACATACAGCCTGAAACCAATGAGGGTGTTGGTGAAGCTCTACAGGGCATTCTGGTGGGAGAAGTGTCTGGTCAAAATTTTCTGTATAGGATATATGTGTTGTTGATGATCATTACTTAGCAATTAGCAGAATTAAAACAGAGCAACAACAGAACCATAGCATAACAATAGCATTTAGCAGAGGTGGAACAGAACTGTGATAGGATCACAAAGCAACTAGCAGAAATGAGATGAGGAAATCAGGCTCAATTTACAAGAATGTAATCTGCGTTAAGACAGTGTGACAACAAGACTGACAAGCAGATCACAGAAGTCAGGCATGATTTAGGGATAAAAGCCAATGAGATCCAGGCAAAAATAGATGACGGACTGATTGATGTGCAACATGCATGCTTTGACAATGCCTCTGGTTTGGAGACTTCTTTCGATTAAAAAATGACAGAGATGATTACACACATTAACACTGAGAGAGTCATCCACTCAGGCACATAGGGGACAAAAGCAGCAACAGGACGAAATGCAAATAAGGATATCAACACTTGAAAATTACTTGTCAGCAATTCATCTTGGAAATAGTCATGGGGCACAGGCCTCATCAATGAGTTCACCTGAAAATTTCTGGTGCTGTGGAACTACACTAAAAAGCCAAAGAATCTGGTACACCTGCCTAATATTGTGCAGGTCCCCCATGAGGACACAGAAGTGCTACAACATGACATGGCACGGACTCGACTAATGTCTGAAATAGTGCTGGAGGGAACTGACACCCTGAATCTCACAGGACTGTCCATAAATCTGTGAAATTATGAGGGGGGTGGAGATCCCTTATGAACAGCACGTTGCAAAGCATCTCAGATACCCTCAATAATGTTCATGTCTGGGGTTTTTGTGGTCAACAGAACTGTTTAAACTCTGAAGAGTGTTCCTGGAGCTAATCTGTAGTAATTATGTATGTGTGGGATATCGCATTGTCCTGCTGAAATTGCCCAAGTCCGTCGGACTGCAAAATGGACTCGAATGGGTGCAGGTATCAGACATGTTGCTTACGTATGTGTCACCTGTCAGAGTCATATCTAGATGTATCAGGGGTCCCACATCACTCCAACTGCACACACCTGATGTCATTACAGAGCCTCAACCAGCTTGAACAGTCTCCTACTGACATGCAGGGTTGTTGGATTCATATGGTTGTCTCCACACCTGTACGTGTCCATCCACTCAATACAATCTGAAATGAGACTCATCTGACCAGGCAATTTGTTTCCAGTCAACAGCAGTTCAATGTCAGTGTTGACAGGGCCAGGCAAGGTGTAAAGCTCTGTGTTTTGCAATTCTCAAGGGTACACAAGTGAGCCTTTGGCTCTGGAAGCTCATATCCTACTTGTTTCATTGAATGGTCTGCACTTCGACACTTGGTCATGGCCCAGCATTGAAATCTGCAACAATCTGCAGAATGACCACACTGCCGTCATGTTGAACAATTCTCTTCAGTAGCCATTGGTCCTGTTCTTGCAGGATCTGTTTCTGCCCTTAGTGATGTCAGAGATTCAGTGTTTTACCAGATTCCTTAAATTCATGATACACTTGTGAAATGGTTATACGGGAAAATCCCCACTTCATCGCTACCTTGGAGATGCTGTATCCCATTGCTCATGCGCCGACTATAACACCACATTCAAACTCACTTAAATCTTGATAACCTGCCATTGTAGCAGCAGTAAGTGGTCTAACAACTGCACCAGACACTTGTCTTACATAGGCATTACAGACTGCAGTGCCGTATTCTGCCTGTTTACATATCTCTGTATTTGAATCAGTTTCTTTGGCACATTGGTGTATATGCCACTGCTCAGGTTTGGTCATAATCTGAATGTCCACCCGAAGGCTTACCTGAGAAATCTGGAGACATATCTTCATGCGAAATGAAGAGCTGAAAGTAATTCACTACCTGTGGCACATCAAACTCTGGATCAGGAGAAAGCTGCCTGCTATGGCGATCAAAGGCAAAAGTACCATATATGTATTTTTCACACAAAGTTCTTGGCCACATATTAGAATGCTGCCAAACTGGTGAACACTAAAATAACAATTTTGGCCAGTCATGTGTTATGTCTTTGCAAAATGCTGTGTAATTATGGTAAAATAATTTTCATACAGACATCTTTTATAGTTATTGCCTTACAAATTCTTTATTGATGAATGTAGTTGTTAGGTTGTTCAATGTATCTCTGAACATGAAATCATTTTTATTTTTCTTTCATTTTTTGATACTATCTTCTTACAGGCATGTTAAAATATGTATGTAATGATTATTTTTATTATGAGGAGAGATAAAAATTTATTCTTAATTATTTTCAATTTTTCACTACTTGTAAAGTAAATTTACATGTCTTAGTGCAATAACTGTGAAGCTCACAAATGTAAATTTGATCATTTTACAGTGAAGAATTTTGAAAGTGTTTGACTTTAAAGTTAGAACAACACCAAGTAAGTATATAAATCAGTTTTCTTTAAAAGAACAGATATTCTTCACAATTAGCCAGTTCAGTATTTACGTACATTTCTCTTTGTCAGCTAAATGTTATCATAGTGTCAGTGCATACACATATAAAGAATATTGTTCTTGTTAGAGGTCTACAGCCACAATATGTTTTAAGAAAGAAAACATAGTCCAAACAGGCTGTAATATGTTTATTGTTCATGCTGTTAGCTAATTCTGACTATTAGCCATTTTCAAGCACTTATCACAAGCCTCAAGCTTCACAGTACATTTGGCTAAATAGACAGTATGTATGTAAAGGAACATATCACTTTCACATGCATGAGTAGCTAACTGTATAGTTAGAAATTTACAAAATGATAATATGCACAGGGATTCTAAAAGTTCACTAAGAATTTTTGAGAAAGCGACTTCTGCTAATTTGAATAGTTAAAAACCTAACAGGTTATTTCAATGAATGTATTCATTTTCAGAAACTGGAAATTTAGGTCTGTAAAACTATGGCACTGAATTCTGGGAATTACATCTTAAGATTGGATTGTTCTGGAACATGAAAATTCTGAATACAAATAACTGTTGAAATATAATTTTTTGGAAAAAGTAAAAGTTTTATTAAAAAGTGCAGAATTTAAATAAGCTAGTTCAATCTTGAAACAAACAATTTTTAGCATCATTTAATTTTGATGTACACATAGTTCATAGATATTGTAAATTACAAATATTTATTTTGATAAAATGTTATCATATGAACTAAATATACTGTTATCATTAGCAACTGGCAAAGTATACACGAATAATGGAATTTAGTGAAATACTACTTGAATAAGAAATCAGTTATATTATGTAACTATCATGTATTCATTACCAATGGAAAGAAATAATAATAATTGTGAGATTGTGAGTGGAATAAGAAGAAGTAGGATAAGTTCAATTTGCTATTATGTATTGTGTAAAGTATGTAACTGCACTTCTTGCAGAGTAATTGTAAATGACTGACAGTCAAAATTAGCTAATAGCAAGGAGAGTAAATATATTACTGCCTATTTGCGTGTAATTTTTTTATTGAAACACATTAAGAACACTACTTTCAGAAATTATTTTTTTTTTTTTTGTTTGTATATCAGAATTAAACGTTGGGCCGTTCTGTCATAGTAATATCAGAATTTTGCTAAAATTTCATGCCTGCAAAGTTCTTGGAGGGCTATTGTAATGGAAATGGTCAGTGCGATACATTTAATATGGACTGGACAACTTGATAAACTCTATAAATTTACTATATCAGATAAGTTCAAAATTGTAATCTCCCATTTGGTATAATTTTAATGACATATAAAAAATAGTGTTGCACACTTATACACAAATATGTGTTCAAAAATTAATCTAACATAAATAATATTAATTTTACTATTTTTCAGAAAACTTAATTATTTGTCAAGCATTGAAATTATTTCAAAATATGATTATCTAAGTATAATTATATTTGAAGTCATTGACACTATAATGGTTGATTATGGAGTTTCAAAGCAACATGAGAAAAGATTATTGGTAAGTATCTATGGGTATAGCATTGTAGGGTTGCCGAATCCAATGATGCACGCTACACCACGTGTAATAAACACTATTTTTATTTTTCGTAAGCACACATATACAGTTGTTTACATTCTGAATTCTCGGTACACGTCCGTACACTTTCGCGCGCGACCACAGACTGGGGCAAAAAGCTTGCCAAAAACAAAGATATTACACGCGACTTGGTCGATAGTCGCCACATTAGCCCCCCCCCCCCCCCCCTAGAGTGTGGAGCACAAACATAAATATTGGGGCATACATGTAAAGGGAACACCCAGGGGGGAGGGAGAGGGTGTTTAATCAGAAACCATACCTTACATTACATTACATTAGTAATTGAAGTCTTCGAGCCAGCGAGGGGGGCGGATGGTCCTGCCTGACCGGGTGAATCCTCGTACAGCAGTTGAGGGATCTGGGGAGGGGATGGTGGGTTGTGAGGGGCCAGGATAGCGGATCTGAATGCCTGTGGCAGTACGTAGGATTTTGACCGTTGATAGGTCAGTACCAACAGGCAAGGGGACAGACTGGAGGAGATGAATGTGAGTTAAGTTGTCACTGGGGAAGCTGGCTTGTTCGTAGAAGATGTACACATTATCCGGCTGCATAACAAAAAACACATTAGAGCTGCAAATAAAATCTGTGTTGACATTCACTACCACTTCCTTATACGGGTTGACAGAATCTCGGCACGAGTCGTCATCGGTGACATCACACGCTCTGAGGCTGGTCCCTGATACATCACTGAATCCTAACAGGGGAGAGGCGAGGGGCTGCCTGTAGGAGGGTAAGTCATCACACGCATCACTCTGCATAGGAATGTCACACGCACCTGTAGCACTGTCACACGACTGGGAGTGGGGAACGTCACACGTGTGGGAATGGGCGTCGCTCATCCATGAACTGTCGGTAGATGCCTCATGTGAGGTGGGTGCAGCAGGGGATGGGGTCTGACTGGGTGGGGTATCGGGCAGTTCTCCCAGAGACCATGCAGGTTTGAGGCGGCAGACGGATACTGTTTGAGGCGTGCTGTTAATGAGCACTTCGAACGTGTTGGTACGCCGTGATACGACTGTGTGCGGGCCCGTATATGGAGGTCTGAGTGCCGGTCGGATGGTGTCATCACGCACCGTGACATGAGTGCACGACGCCAAGTCCTTATGCAGAAATACGGGAGGGGGCGTCTGTGGTCGAGGAGGCGGCACGCGGATGTTAGCAATTAGCTCCTTGACCTGCCCGACGAATGTCGAGTC
Source organism: Schistocerca gregaria (assembly GCF_023897955.1). Taxonomy (NCBI): domain Eukaryota; kingdom Metazoa; phylum Arthropoda; class Insecta; order Orthoptera; family Acrididae; genus Schistocerca; species Schistocerca gregaria. The sequence continues at coordinate 767,380,758 of NC_064920.1, forward strand.
GCAGATTTGATCTGGAGGAAGTGAAGGCTCAACTAACTCTGCTGGGAGTGTGAGGGGTTCTCCATACAGTACCTCTGCCAGGGATGCGCCAAGGTCCTCTTTGTACGCGGCCCGAACGCCTAACATTACCCGTGGTAAGGCATCGGCCCACTCATCTCCGTGGCACATCAGGGAAGCTTTAAGCGTTCGGTGCCAGCGTTCCACAAGCCCATTGCTCTGGGGGTGGTATGCTGTAGTCCTAAATCGTTTCACCCCACACAGTTCACAAAGCTGTCGGAAGAGGGCAGACTCGAACTGGCGGCCCTGGTCGGTGGTGACAGAGACTGGGCAGCCGAAGCGCGAGATCCACATTTTCAGCAGGGCTCGGGCCACTGCATCGGCTGTGATAGTAGTGAGAGGAATTACCTCTACCCAGCGGGTAAACCTGTCAATTGCGGACAGTATGTAACGGAAGGGGCCTGAGGGGGGTAAGGGCCCGACGATATCGATGTGTATATGTTGGAATCTTCTTTTTGCCACATCGAACGTACCCATGGGGGGCTGTGCATGACATCCTACTTTTGCGCGCTGACAAGCCACACATGCTCGTTCCCAACTGCGACACTGTTTTATCACCCCGGGCCAAACAAAACGTTCAGATACCAGACGTGCGGAGGCGTGAATGCCAGGGTGTGCCAAGTCGTGGATACTATTAAATATGTCCCGGCGGAGAGGTGCAGGAATCACCGGGCGTATGCGTCCTGTTGAAATGTCGCACCAGATGGGTGATGAAAACCCAGGAAGTGTCCGTAACTCTAGTTTGAGTCCTGTTTTGATATCGGAACGCAATGCTGCGAGTTCAGTATCCTCTGTCTGCAATTTAGGGAGCTCACTGAGGTCCAGTTGTGAAGATAAAACCGACACACGAGACAGAAAATCAGCGACGACATTGTCTGCGCCTCTGACGTAACGTATGTCATTCATAAACTGACATATAAGGTCCATATGCCTAAAACATCTCGGGGATGAGTCCTTACCTGGGTTACGGAAAGTGTAAACCAATGGCTCGTGGTCGGTAAATACCAAGAGATGGCGACCTTCGATATCGTCTTGGAAATATTTGATAGCAGCGTAAATAGCAAACAGTTCCCGGTCGAAGGTCGACCATTTATGTTGGGAAGCGGTCAGTTTGTGGGAGAAAAATCTGAGCGGCTGTATAACAGAACCCACGGATTGCTGAAGTACTGCCCCCACTGCTGTATCACTTGCGTCTGTAGTAAGCGAGATGGGAGCATCAGGAATGGGGTGAGCAAGTGTAACAGCTGTCTGTAAGGCTGACTTTAGATTATCAAATGCGCGACGCATATCTGGAGTCCATGTGACCGCCAGAGACCCTGATGTGTTTTTTCCTGCGAGGGCATCCGTCAGTGGGGCTTGTATGTCGGCGGCGCGGGGAATATGTTTACGGTAGTAATTTACCGTTCCAAGGAAGCGGCGGAGGCCCTGAAAATCTTTGGGCAAAGGCACCGTACTAATGGCCTCCACCCGTTCAGTTAGGGGGCGGATGCCGTCGCCAGAAACTCTGTGGCCCAGAAAAGTGACACTGGTGCGGCGGAGTTGTGACTTAGTATTGTTCACTGCGATACCGTTTGCTTTTAATAGTTGGAACACTTTATTTAAATGTTGTTCATGTTCCTCGAGGGAGGAAGAAAAAATTATCAAGTCGTCCAGGTACGCATATGCAAAGTCCAGTTTTCCAACCAGCGAGTCGATGAACCGTTGCCACATCTGTGCAGCATTTTTAAGGCCGAATGGCATAAACAAATACTCGAACAACCCAAACGGGGTGCTGATAGCGGTCTTTTCAACGTCCTCAGGTGCCATTGGCAGTTGGTGGTACGCCTTATGACAATCGACTACACTGAAAATTTGTGCCCCATGCAGCTGGGAAGCAAAGTCTTGAATATTTGGGACGGGATAATTATCTAAAATTGTTCTGGCGTTAAGCGCCCGATAGTCACCGCAGAGGCGGAAAGTGTCATCTTTCTTGGGCACCAAATGAATGGGTGACGACCAACAACTAGAAGAAGGGCGGATAGTCTTATTATCTAAAAGTTCCTGAACAATAGCTTTAGCGTATTTAAGTTTTTCCGGATTTAAACGCCTAGCCTTTGCACGTACCGGTGGGCCTTCTGTGGTATTTATTCTGTGGACAGTACCGTTATTGATCGCGAACACCGATGGGGATGCTGGACCAGCACCCGTTGCACTGTGACTAACCTGTAATGCACACGTGTGTGTGTCCAAGGCCGGCAGTTCAGCAGCAGTGGCGGTGATCCACTGGTAGTCCTTGTCGAAGAGCTCGGTGGGGTACCTGGTAGCGTCGCGGGTACAGCTTCCGTCCGGCAGTAGAAATGTCACGCGGCGTCGGTTGCAGGTGCGAGGAAGTGGAGCGGGGGTTGGGGGCGTGGCCGTGTGCGACAGCTGGGCGGTCTGCTTACGCGCGTCTGTGAGCTTGGCTTGCACGGCGGTGATGCGTAAGTGGAGGGCCCCATTGCTGTCCCGAAGTTCGTCGTTGTGTGATCTAAGAGAAAGCACTGCAACAGCAGTTTCCGCTAGCTCACACAGCAGAATGGCGCTTTCGGATGAGAGGGGTAAGATATCTGAACCGGTGGTACGGTCTCCCGAGTTAAAGGTTAGTGTACCTCGTTGTAGGTTGGGTGACAGTGTGTGGGCTAAGAGAAAATCTACCCCAAGCACGGGTTCATCCACATCCGCGATAACGAAAGTCCACTGTAAGGACGTATTAATGTCCTGCAGTTTAAGGCTTAAATTCGTTATTCCATGAGAGCGGATCAGGGAATTATTGGCGGCTCGAAGTGGGGGGCAAGGCTGAAGCTCGAATTTAATACCTGCGGACAAAGGTATCACACTAACCTCGGCCCCTGTGTCGACTAGAAATGAAAGGCAAGACACTGCATCTTTCACGTACAAGCGTCCTGGCGCGTGAAGAGAAGAAGTATTTAGTGATAGGCGTCTGTGCGGTGCAACGCGGCCCGTAGCGCCTGAATTCGGTCGCGTTATTAGTTTGGGAACGCGTCGCCAAAGCGGGAGTGGAAATAACACCAAGCGTGGCGGCGCGTGGCGTCGCCCGTCGCGCTGGTTGAGGTCGAAGCGGCAGTGGAGGGGGACTTGTTTGTAGTTCCCTCCGATGGCGGCGCTGCAGTAGTGCTGGTAGGATAGGAGTTACTGCGGCGGTTGCCAGGCGGCGTTGGCTCCGCGCGCATGCGTGGAGCGAGTCGTGCACACTCTGTACTGCAGGATGGGAACTGCCGCGCAGGTGTGCCAACCCCTGAGGCCTGAGGGCACCCTGGGGGGGTATGCGGGGGGGGGGGGGGGGGCAGAATGTTGTAAACCTGGTCTGCGATCTTCAGTTTGGCATCTAGTGGGGCCGAAGTTACATGTAGAAGGTGAAGTTGAACTTGCGGGGGAAGTTTCAGCAACCAGATGGTCCAAAGTGTAATGTCCGGCATGTGATGCGCGTCAATCATAGCGCGGAGATGACGCCAGAGTTGCGACGGGGACCTGGATCCCAGCGATTCCTGACTGATGAGGCGGATAGCTTCCTCTGTCGATGTGGATAGTCGCTCGAGGATGGTGCGTCGGGCGAACGCATATTTGTCCGTAGCGGGGGTGAAGCCACAATGTCGCAGATCAGATCCAGTTCGTCATGGAGGTGACAGAGTGAGCATAGGAACTTTGAATTGTCTTCGGCGACGCCGTGTAGCTGCAGGACGTGGTCGACCAAGGCAAACCATGTGCGTGGGTGATCCTTGCGAAGGGGTGGTAGCTTCGGCCAACGGGTGGGAAAGTCTTGACATAAATGTTTATCAGAAACTGTCTCTCCCTGTCCATAGTTCTGCAACGTAATTGTCTCGGGTGCAGTAGCGGTGCACCAGCTTCCGCCACTGTCAGTGGCACGCGGCACGGTAGGCGCGGCTGGCTCGACCTTGGTCGAGAAATCAACGAATCGAGCGGTCGACGGAGTAACGCCCACGGGCGTAGAATGGACCGGCGCGGTAGAATCGACCGTAGTCGACCGATGTGCGGCGAACGACGGAATACAGTTTGTGGGCCCCTCCCCTACAGGTGCATTAAAATAGTTAAAATCACCTAATGTTTGTGGAACACACGCGGCAGGAACGGCGTGTGCCGTCGGAAACACTCGTAAAGCGGACGCTGGTGGTGTAGGGGGGGTTGGTTCAAAATCCGGAGTTCCGGCAGAAATATGAACTCTCCTGTCTTGAGCATCCAGCTCGATTTGTACAGTCACTGATTTGGGTGGAAAATTCACACTTGCACTTGGGAAACCTGTAAACATAGTCACTGGGGTTTGAGCACATTGTGTCAGCTGTTGAGCACTCGGAACACGTGGAAAGTTCGTATTGGACGTAATACATTCATATTCAAAGTTTTGTGCGCAGAAAACGTTCTGATGGTACGGAACACTGTCACACGACGGCTGACACATGTACGGTAACGGAAAGTTATTGTTCGTACCTGATGCCGGCACACGTGGCTGTGGAATTGTATAAACACTGTCCTGTTGAGTACAGCTAGTTGATGTGTTCGGAAACTGCGTAGAACTATTGCGGACGCCCGGTGGATAATTGTAAAACCATGCCGAAGCGTCCGTTGGAACACTTAGTTGGCACGTGTTCGGTGTAGCAGGCGGCAAGCGATCCATTGTGTACTGCTTGACGGTATAAGATTTCGTTGTAGCACTCGCGAACAAAATTCGGGGTCACCAGTATGGGTATAGCGTTGTAGGGTTGCCGAATCCAATGATACACGCTACACCACATGTAATAAACACTATTTTTATTTTTCGTAAGCACACATATACAGTTGTTTACATTCTGAATTCTCGGTACACGTCCGTTCACTTTCGCGCGCGACCACAGACTGGGGCAAAAAGCTTGCCAAAAACAAAGATATTACACGCGACTTGGTCGATAGTCGCCACATATCACATTTGTTGTGTGAAAAACTTTCTTTGATATATGTATTATATTTGTTCTGCTTGGCTACTGGCACTTTTCCATTGCTTTTTGCATGATTGTATCCTTTGGTTGGCTATGCCAGTTTCTCTAGTTCTGCACATGTGCTATGAGCTTTCTTCCTATGAATGGGATCCACTTGTTCAGTATATATTGCACTAATGGGCTGGCCACTGTACCTGAGAAGATGTACTGCACATGTCTAGTAAGCTCATTTAAGTTGGGAGGTTAATTTTCTAATTTATGATGCTGGTTCTTAGTCATATTTTGGTTCTAGAGCTATGTTCTTGTCTAGTTCAAATGGTTCAAATGGCTCTGAGCACTATGGGACTCAACTGCTGTGGTCATTAGTCCCCTAGAACTTAGAACTACTTAAACCTAACTAACCTAAGGACATCACATACATCCATGCCCGAGGCAGGATTCGAACCTGCGACCGTAGTAGTCGCACGGTTCCGGACTGCGCGCCTAGAACCGCGAGACCACCGCGGCCGGCTCTTGTCTAGTTCCTCTGGTTACTTTACTGATGGTGGTTGAGTACCCACTGACACCAGTTTTGCACAGAAGATAGGGGACTTCTACTATTGGCTGTTATGGAGATTTTGGGATGTTATGTTTTGAAATGTCCCTATTCCTCAATTGCAAATAAACGTATCAATTCAGTACACCCCAGTTTAAGATAGTTCTAATTATGTTTTTTGTGTCTTCTGTGTGTCAACTGTTTGCGACCTGAAGAGTTGACTATAAGGTCATGAAACTAGTCATGATTCATCAGTTTAAATTCTCCATTCACTTCTTGCCCATGTGCCACACTCCAACATATAAAACAATGCAAAGTATCAAATTCATCATTATCCACAAAATATTACATGGTAGGTCAGTACCTACATTCACACAGAGAACTTAAGTGTGCCTTTGGCATACTGTCATTAGGACTGAGCATTAATGATAGTGTACCCAGTCTATTTAGTTCTACACTTATGAAAAGGGATACTTGTGACAATGTATCATTTGCAGTGGCCTCTCGCAGCTGGAACAAGGTGCCACTGAGTTCAATAGTGTGTTGTGGAAGATCAGTTTTTACATGATGTTTATTTAAGAAATACAGTCCCCAGACTGTGCAGTAACCCTCACCTACATGGGGCAACACTACTATATTTTCTTGAAAATGCTGACTCCAGAGTAAAAACTGAGTAATGTTGAACCTAGTGATTTTACATCATTGTCCCTTACTCCATGTAGCCTATAACATGGAGAATTCAGTCTCTTTCTACGTAAGAGGTCCAGACTCACCACCAACACATGAGCCCCCATTTCCTTTCAAACTTATGTTCCATTCCATTTACTATGTCAATTAAGCAACACTCTTCCTATGCAAGATCCAGACTTGCAACCAACACAAGACGCTCCATTTCCAATAAAAACTTATGTTATATTGCACTTATTATGCCTGCTAAGTAACTCTCTGCCTATGCACACATTTTTGTAGCACTGAATTTCAAAGGGAATGCCATTTGGTAGTTTCAGAGTCCCTGCTGGTTTATAACAATACTCTGCCATGTACTTATCCATTGTGTTTTATGTTCCTACAATCCCACACTTGACATCATACAAAGCTGCATTTATGGCATTATAGCTAGCAGCACTGCCTCTGAATGTCACTCACATCTATAACATTTTACCCCAAGGATAAAGCAATTCATTTGTTCTACAATCGCGTCACCCTATCTACTTCTTCTACCAGCATAAGCTATCTTGTTAGCTTTCAGAGCAATGCTTCATTTTGGCAGCTGGCATATGTTGTGGTGGGACTATGTCAGGTGTGGTAGGTCGAGGGAAAGAGGCAGGAGGCACAGAGAGGGATTGAAGGTGGGCAGCTAGTGGCTCTGAAGAACACAGTCAGTTTGCTGGCTAGGAACATGGGAGAGAGGAGTGGCAAACACACAGGCTAGGCATGTGATGCACAGTTGTCAGAGCCAGGGGGGAGCTGTGCATCCTGAAGGTGACTTGGGGATGCGAGCTGGGAGAAGGTACTCCTAATTCACATCACCTTCAGCATGTGCCACTGCCCTCCAGCTCTGACAACCTTGCATCACATGCCTAGCCCCTGTACCTACCATCCTTCCCTCCTGCATTTATAGCCAGCGAATTGGCTGCCTCCCTCTTTGCCACAAGCCACTGCCCCCCAAATCCCTCTCCCTGCCTCTCAAATGTCTCTCCCTCTACCTGCCCCACCTGACACAACCACCACCACCACAATCTAGTCCATTTGCTGAAATGCAGCACAGGGTACTGTTCGTTCAATTGGCATCATGTAGGCGCATAAGCATGTGCATGTGAGTGAGTGTTTTCAATTTGTATCTTATTCTAGCTCGAGAGAGGATTACTCCGAAAGCTAGCAAGATTTTTCTTTCTTTTTTGTGTGCACGTCCATCGATGACTCAACACTTCTGCTTTTCAGTGAGGTGTATCTCTTATGCCAAAAGTATTACATTCTACAAGAAGTTTTCTGCAACATTATATAATGATATGTGCATTTTCTTTGCATATTCAAACATTGCAATAAATAACAAATAAAATATAGCATTAAAAAGAGCTGTGAGTGAAATTTTTGCCAACATTTTTAGCGGATGGTTTCCAGTCAATACTGAGCATTAAATTTTGAAGAAATTCACTACATGCAGCTCAGAATCTGCACGAAATTTCTACCTAGCATATTAAAAAATATGAAAACACAAAGATAGGAAAGGCTGTTGGCATTGTTACATTCTTGCATCTTTATGAAAAGTCAGTCCTGAGAAGTATATACTGGTAGCCCTGGGTCAAGAGGAATATTCCGTATCAGTCACCAGCTTTGACCAGTGACATAATGTTAATGACTGCTTTGAGTTACATTTTTGTACACGGATTCACAGTTTTGTTGTTAGCTGGCAAGGCTGATGACTGTGAAAGAAAGGAAGCCTTGTTGTGGTGGCAGACTGACCTGTAGCTTAGCCCATTAAAAAAAAAAAGAAAACCACTGACATGTTATAGTCATCATGTTGTTCATGCCATTTGTTACATGTTTCTTATATCACTGTTCAAAGCTGAACTCCTGAAATGCCTAAATGTGAGCATCACATCTGTAGTGATGAGCTGTTGTCCCTCTCAAAATATACTGAGCATCTTGCTAAGTCCTTTACAAATCATAATTACCCTCCCAACCTTGGACAAAAACAGATCTCCCTTGCCTTATCTTTCCAGTCACCCAACAGCCTCCGAAGTCCCACCGTCTGGCCACAGAGGAGTATTCCCCTCTTGACTCAATTCCACCCAGTGCTGGAGCAACTGAATTATATTCTCCACCAGTGTTTCAACTACCTCTTGTCATGCTCTGAAATGATAAATGTCCTCTCTACTATCCTTCCCACCCCTCCCACAGTGGTGTTCCGCCACCCACTGAACCCACGCTATACTGTTGTCCATCGTTACACAACTCCTGCTCCTATCCCCTTGCCTCATGGCTTGCATTCCTGTAACAGACCTAGATGCAAGACCCATCCCATACACTCTCCCACCTCCACCTATTCCAGTCCAGCCACAAACATCACCTATTCCATCAAAGGCAGAACTATGTGTACAACCAGTCATGTGATCTACAAGCTAAGCTGCAACCACTGTGCTGCATTCTATGTGGGCATGGCAGCCAATAAGCTGTCTGTCCACATGGATGGCCACTCACAGCCAGTGGCCAAGAAACAACTGGACCACCCAGCTGCTGAGCGTACCACTCAACACGACGTCCTCCATTTCAATTACTGCTTCACAGCCTGTGCCATCTGGATCCTTCCCACCAACACCAGCTTTTCTGAATTGTGCAGGATGGAACTTTCCGTGCAATATATCCTATGTTCCCATAACCCTCCTGGCCTCAACCTTCATTAGTCATTGTACTTGCCGATCTAGCCCCTTCCCTGTTCCCATTTCAGCACTATACAGCCCTCATTCTACCAATGCACCCAGTCTTTTTATTTCTCTGCTTTTCTGCTAACCCCCCTTCTCTCCCCCACCCTCTGTCAACCTCCCAACTGCACCTAGCTGCCCCACTCTCCACCTCGTCCCTTCATGCTCCCAACAGCACTTTACCATTGCCCTGCCCCTACCCTGCTATTCCTCCCCCTCCCCACCTCAGCCTCCTCCTCACCCCCTCCCAGTTGCCTCTCCCATGGTGTCCTGCTGCTCACAGTCTTGCTCCAGCTTCCAGGACTGTGGTCATGTGTGAGTTGCGTTTTCATGCATGTGCGTATGTAGTCTAATTTTGACAAAGGCCTTGTTGGTGAAAGCTAATTGTGTGACTATCTTTTTGTAGCATCTCTGCTATACGGTGAGTAGCAACTGTTCTTTTCATTATATTGTTATATTCATCCTGGATTTTCCATTGCTTGGTTGTAATAGTTCTTTATTCATGTCAATTACAAGGTTGGAGCTATTGTCACAGAGAAAGTTCTTGGTCTCAGTGACATGGGTGGCCACAAGTGCATGGCATGTCAGTGTCAGCATTTCACCTACCTGGCAGGTAATGTGTGTGAGGAGCCACAGCTGCTGATGTCCACATATTCAGGGAAGCATACACAAGTACTGCAGTGTTGCTATTAGGTAACTGTGGCCAAGCTGGGATAGATGATAGTTAAACCATGGTGACTAGCATGATGAAAAATCATGGTGTGCTCCCGTCCTGGGTGTTAGTCATCAACAATGTGGGCCCATAAAGGCTAGATGACAGTGACAGTGCAATTGGACAGCAAGCCCACCCAGGCACGAACTCACAGCACTGCAAAAGGCCAGCAGCAGAAGCTGTTCAACCAGCAGAGGACGCAGCAGAACAGATGCAACATGCTGACTGCATGGAGAGCTCAGCTGAAGTGGGAGCATATGGCTACTGGCATCAGAGTCGGTGGATGGCAGATGGCTTCATCATCTTGTGGTCTCCATCTCTAAGTCATCAGCTGGTGCAGACTACATCGCATGGATGGCTGTACACACTTGGATACTGCTGGATATAACAAACATTTGTGTTAGTCTCTGATTTTGAGGGATATTTATGTGATACAGTTAATTAGCATTTCTTCTGTGACAGCAATCCCCCCAAGAACTCATAGCAGACTGGAGTGCAGTGCATAGCTACTGGATGGCAGTGAGTTTATTTGCTCTGGTTTTCTTGTTTCATCAGCTCCTCCAGAGCCCTACTGGAACTGTGAGATGACTCCACTTTTCCTTTCAGAAGCACTGGCCATTGCGTTTTGCTTTGTCAGCATCTTGAATGAGTGCTCTTGCACTCTGAATATACCTCCTTGTGTAACACACCCAGGACTTCAGGCTGATGACAGCTTCCCTCTCTATAATGTCATTATACTGATAGATGGAGGAGAGTTTGTCACTCTGGCAGAGCTGTGGCGCAACATATGGCTGCACTACAAAAAGAGAAGTTGCTGTCAATATCTCTGTAATTAATGTAGCTATGGAAAGAGACTATATGCCATTTAGTGAGAACTTCCTCACAATTATTTTGGGTGAAAACAGAATTACGGTACCTTAAATGATTCCGGAATTATCTGAGCTAAACAGCTTAGCTGAAATGTCCTCTACATACTTTTTGCAAATATATTACTTCCAAATTAAACCATGTTATATGGCACACAAATTATATACTGTAACAATAAATATTTAACTTGCACATGATGTTCCTTAAAATAAAGGGCATAAAATAGAAAATATGGAATCATATATTTGTAATTCCATAAAGAAGGTGTTATTGTTAGTTTCAAGGTATGTTTGATTTATAAACATTGGTACATTTATGCATGTTGCAAATGGCACTGTAGAATCACTTTAAAAATAACTTAAGCAATTTTCTTCTTCAGAAGTTTCCTCCAGAAATCATCACCAGTCATTTGAAACTCACTACCGGATATAGGCCTCCAAACTTCTCCATGTACTTTGAACTTGAATTATATGCTTTCTCATTGCTGATGCTCATTTTTTGTTGTTGTCTACCTACCTTCCATAAATAAAACAAATAAATTTCTAAGTTTCCTTTATGTATCATATTATTACACTAGAGTCAATGAAGAAAACATGCACTTCAGATTACAGAAAAAGATATTGTAAAGAGTAATTCTATGCCTTAGCATATTCCCATAGTAGAAGCATTGGTTTATCACATATTGTCATTGTCTGAAGCCATTTTCACTGAGTACATCTTCCAATCACCACTCAGAATCACATCTCTGATGAGCAATGAAAGCCTCTTTCGTGACTCAAGTTACATGATAATTGTGGGTAACAAAGCTTCAGATTCATCGTCAGAATGCTACAAATCCTTTCAATACCTTAGTGTTTCACACTTTTCTAGAACATCAGCCACCCATGACAAGTGCCTCACCTGAAAAAGAAAAGTGTATTGTAATAATTTCTTGCTCCTGCAAAGGAATGCAAATGTACTTGTGTATCTAAACAGCTCCCCCCCTCCCCCCCCCCCTCCCCGAGTGAAACCTCTAAATTTATTTGGTACTGTTTAACTTAAAGAATAAATCAGAATGCCCCATCTACTTCACATGTGTTGTTTAATACAACATTAGTTTATTAGTACTAACATTAGTGATAAAGTATTTCTTTTTACAGTTTAATTAACTACTCACAGAAGTAACATATAATTACTTTTCATTGCAGTGAATATCATGTAAAATTTTATGTAAATATATCATAGATAATCCAAAATAAATTATTTGAATCCTATTTTCATTTAAATGGATCTATAACACATGTAATACCTATGGTATAAGCTGTCAGTTAAGCAGTCATCAACCATAAATGCAAGCATTTCAAAAGGGAAAGATCTAGCAATTTCTTTACACAGTTGTTTGAGCAGCTATCTCCTCATGAAATATCTGGGACGGCAGACACAGTGACAAACAAGAAACCTGAAATTCTTTGTCTAAGAAGCCCTAATTAAAGTGCTGGTCTGAGATAGTGGCTGTCAAGATAACTAATAGAATCTAGAGGTTATCTTTTATTGATTGAATTACCGTATGGGATTTATTTTTAAAAAGAATACATTAAACCACATGACTTCATGACTGAGAGGCCATAACATAGCTCTTCACGACTAAGCCACCTCATGGAGCTGTTGATTGCCTTTCAGGTGCAACGTCTATGATGTTAAGGAGAATGACCTGATAACCTTCTAGCGATGCTGCTGGCTATGAGGATCACATGGGCAATGTTTGCAGTGCACCAAGTCAGCAATCTCCTGTGACATAGTCCTCTATTGTTAAACAAACAATCTTTGTAATGTTCTAAGCTGATTCTATTTTTAACAACATATTTCTTATCTTCTTTAATTTTTTCTCTATTTCATCAGCAACTTTATAAGTGTACAGTTTTGCTCTCAAACCACAAAATTCTTCCATTATTTTTCCATTACTTTCGTCTTTCATTTTCTTAAAACTTTCTTGTATACTTGTGGAATTCCATAAATATTATCTGCTGGATAATCACTTGTATCAAAGTAATCAATCATTGATTTCATGTCTTCATAAAACTCTTCAGTTTGTGTATTTTAGATTTAACTGTCCGTATCTTGATAACACAACTCAATTTTTCTCCATATATTGGTTTCATTACTTTATAGAGAAAATCATACATCAAATCTTTAGATAAATCAGTTATCCTCATTCTGACATAATGGGCTTATTAAGTGTGATTTTTAGCTTGTTTATATGAATGGTCACAAGATTTTCATTAAAAGTAGTTCTTCCTTTAAAGTTTGGGTTTGCTATTAATTTATCACATTTCCTCCATCTGATACTAATTTTATGTCCACTCTGTTTCTTATATTTTCCAATGTCTTACCAAACACAGAATTGTTCATCATTTTGTAGAAATCTTTTTTAAAATCACTTTTTGCTTTAGTTCTTATTTGTGTATTCAAGTCTATATATTTCTTCAACCAATCAGATTGCTTAAATTTTAAGACTGTGTATTTTTGTGAGTTTCATTCCAAGAGACAGATGCTGTTTGATGTTGCTATAATGAACTACATAATTATGCTTGTCAAGTAGAATAGTCATCAACTTGCTTTCTTTAGTGTTATGCACAATTTGCTTTTCAAGTGCAAGTGGTAAATCTTTATGTAAAGCATGTAATTCTTTTGGATATTCTAAATGTACTTCAAAAATATATCCATTTTTAGCAATGACTGACATTTCACTTATTTTTGTACAATTAAAAGAATCTGGTTCACGCCATTCAAATCCTCCATATAGTAAATATTGACTCATAGCATAAACATATACATCGTTTGCAACTAAATAAGCTAATTAATTTGATATCTTAGTCACATCATAACCATTCAGATATTTGTTGTTTCCCTTTACATATTTCTTGCAACATTGTGATATTCCTCCCCTTATTCCCTTTTCAAGCATCAGAATCATATCATAATCATGTAACAAATCAAGTGGTTGTTGAGTCATTTTCAACATTGCATTCCAAGACAAACCAGGAGCTGTAAAATGCCAAGAAGGATCTAAATCATAAGCTTGTATATAAGTTACAAGTTTTTCTAAAATATTCAGACGCATCAGCCAATAAGAAAACATCAATTTTCAGATACATATCATGATATTCACAAAGATTTTCCATACTGAATATTTTCCAAACCAGTCTTGCATGTTTTTAATCTTCATCACTTAATTCACAGTCATTCAATTTGTTGTAAAATTCTTGTTTTGCTGGTAGTTGTGTCTCTTCAAATTTCTTCCAAGAATCCATGTAATCACATGGATAGACACCTCTTTTGATTCCTAAATCAAATGATTCAGCTGCTTTGAAAAACTTCTTAATATTTTTCATTTGATCTCTCTTCAAATTTGATGAATATTTGTCAAGTGAAGAAGCCATAAATTTAAGTGTATGAATAAATGTCATTTGCAAACTTTCTGTCCTTTTACCAAAACTAATATATCTGTCTTTGGTGTTTGGTATTAAATCCATCTCTTTCTTATCATACCCAAGTTCTTTCACAAACAAATGAGAATCATATCCAAATAAATTACATAAATAAATTGGTTCAAAGCTCATTTTTTTTAACTGTAAATTATATTTATTACATAATGGACTTCTATATTTTCCAGTCAAATGATCATGATGTAGAACCTTCTTATTATTTCTTGTACAAGGACATCCACACGGTGTACAAACTATAGATTTAATATGTCTTGATTGTTCTTCAGTAGTTAATGGATTCGTTTCTTCTGTTTAAGAATAAATTCTTCCAATTCCTTCAACCTCTTTTTTTGTGCATTCAATAAATATCTTATGACAATTTGATCGTCTGCAAACAACAGGATCTTTATAATGCCCTTTAAAGTACTTGATATAATAACAGAACGCACTTGGTTCATGTTTTTGATATTTCATTGTAGATGAATTTTCTGGACTTGGTTGTCAGTTGTCCATCTTCAATAGCAAACTTTCAAAATCAGCACAATTAACAAATGGAACTTTTTGTGTATTTTGGATAATTTTACAAAATTGATATATGACCGTTTCTCTCTCATACTTTAAATGGTTTTTTAGTCAAACAACTTGATGTGTGATTATCTAGTTTTTCTTTGCTAGTGAAATGAAATAAATATAAATCACAAATAAATTTTGCTACTTTGTCTTTAGTAATTTGACTGGAAACAGGCCTAGATAATTTTTTTATCTAACAATAGCATGAATTGCTTCCTTCCTTGAAATAAAGGAGTTTTCCATGTTTCTCTTTCTTACATTTAGTAATTTTTAATGAATACAATTAATATTTTTATCAATTGAATACACATTAATAGATAAATTAATTCAATTTTTGGAATATGATCAACCACTACATGAAATTCAAAATTTTCAAGTTTCTCATCAAGATCACCTAAATTTTTATATTTGGTTACTCTTTCTAAATTCTTATCTACTGGATATAATGCAGATGCTATGGACCTAAGAAAATAGTTTTGATCATTATTTTTCACATTGATGGATGCCTTTTCATTTTTATTTTAATCTTATAATTCAATGTAAGATGATATACTCAGTTGAACATATCTGCTAATTCCTAATTTTAAACCAATAATTCTTTTTAATGACCATCCAGATCCATGTGTTTGAAAATCACCTATTTGTGATCAAATATATTGTTTACCAATGTTAAATATTTTAATTAATGCTCCTTCATTTGTGATTGTATAGAATTGTGTTTGAAAACCATATATCACAATATTTCCATTCATTTACATTTGATACTCGCAAAATGTATTAAATTTATCTTCAATCCCTGATGTATTCTTAGGTTGCCTTTTACAATTTTCATGATTTTGTATTTTACTGCTGTCAAGAAATTTTATTTCCGAAATTAATTGTATGTAATCTGTTTTTAAATGCTGTATCAACTACATAATCACTAACCGTTTTCCTGGCTCTTGGTTTCTCAAATAAGTTAGCGTAAAAGAGAAAGAGTTTTTCTTCATACATTCTAGTTTTATGTTTTGCAAACACATCGGTAGAAAATGGAAGTATTTTTTTTTCAATAGTTTATCTGCTTTAGTTTGGAAAATGTTATGATCATGATCAGTGTTATGATAAGGTAATTTTTTCCAAAGATTGGTCTTAAGGGGGAACCCACTTTCACTGTGTGACATCTAACAATACATGCTATTAGGTCAGCTTTCCTTAGTTTTCTTAAATTCTCTTCCAGTAATCACAAAGTTGAACAACTGTGAAGTTCTCCATTTGACCCCTCGAATAATCATGATGTTGAGCAACTGCGAATCACTCCATTTGACCTTTCTATTTAAAGGAAATAAATTTCATGAGATCTGTAAAAATTAACTTTTCAAAATTGATCAGTGAGAGAATCCTTATTTAGCAGATATTTAGTTAGTAAGTATGAGATGCTTCTAATTTTTTATTCTTCATTTAATCTGAAGTACACTTCTTAAATTTATTATTATGTTTATCATTATGTGAAGGATTTATGTAAAAACAACTTAAATCTTTAATCTCTTGACTTCCCTTACATTTTTTGTTGATGAATCAATTGGTTCTTCATTATTACTCATCAATAATAGAATTTTGGAATGATCTTGACTTCGAATCAGCTGTAAATGTTCCTTGTAATAATATTTAGCAATACTTTTTCCACGTATACAAGGAATTCGATTTTCATTGTGATTTTTTACATGACATTTATTTACACATGGACTACACATCATTCTGTGACCATCTTTTCTGTATTTCTGTAATGTATAATTATCAATTGACTTCTCAGTGTTGCAAACTTTGCAAAATTTGGATTTAATCAGCCACAGTCGTAACAATGATGCAGCCAGCGGTGACCCCATTTATATAGAAAATAATTTATTAGATTTGTGGAAAAGTAAAATTATGTAATTTTCTAATGTGTCTTTCAAAACAGTTATTAATTCAGGAACTAAAGCAAATGGTTTACTACAATCAATACCAAATAAAGATACCCACTCTAATTACCTTTTTTGCATATTCACTGTATTCATAGAATGTATCATCCTTGAAAATATACAATAATCCTTGAACATATCTAAATGCCAAATTTATTCTAGTAGGTAAACCAGGAAATTCTCTACTTATCATTACTTGTGATTTGCATGTAAAATTACATTCAGCTAATTCCACATAGAAATGTTCATTAAAGATTAAATATGCTCTTCCTGAATAAGTGTTAACTATACCATTTAATAAAAAGTTTTTACATAATCCTGTACTAGACATTGATTTTAATATCCAGGAATTAATTGTAATGTGTGTAAATTAATCATATATATAGTATTGTCAACAAATAACACAACTTTGCCACTTGATCTTTGATATATTCTGTCCATTTTTTGGAAATTTTGAGGTAAGAATGTTAAGCAACTGGTTATCAATTGTGGCTTATTATCACCTATTGAAACCCAATTGTTATGAAAAAGAT
The DNA here is from genome assembly GCF_023897955.1 of Schistocerca gregaria. NCBI lineage: Eukaryota > Metazoa > Arthropoda > Insecta > Orthoptera > Acrididae > Schistocerca > Schistocerca gregaria. The sequence continues at coordinate 767,397,822 of NC_064920.1, forward strand.
ATAAAAACCCATTTACAAAAAGTAAGTGATGGAACTTTTTCATTTGACAGAATGACTCAGTTCATTCATTTGATATAGAAGCTTGTCTTGACGATGGCATTACTGGTACAGTTGGTTGTGCTATTTTTTTTGCCATAAAAACTTTGAATAGCACCAATATCATCTTGAAAAAATTCCAAATTTGAAATGTTTTAGTATGGATACATTACTGACTCATAAACATCTGAATGATATAAACCTAATGAGCGACCAATTTCATGAACTAAAACTTCAAATAAATTTGTCAGATGTTTTGGTATATTTTTGTCAACTTCTATGTACTATAAATCATAATCATCCATAAGGATTATTATGCTTATTTGGAAAAATGCATGACATATCACATTTCCTTTTCCATCTAGATTCTTTGGACAATGATGACCATGTTGTTCTCGTTGTGGTGTTCACTCCTGAGACTGGTTTGATGCAACTCTCCATGCTACTCTATCCTGTGCAAGCTTCATAATCTCCCAGTACCTACTGCAACCTGCATCCTTCTGAATCTGCTTAGTGTATTCATCTCTTGATCCCCCTCTACGATTTTTACCCTCCACGCTGCCCTCCAAAGCTAAATTTGTGATCCCTAGATGCCTCAGAAAATGTCCTACCAACCGGTCCCTTTGTCTTGTCAAGTTGTCCTACAAACTCCTCTTCTCCCCAATCCTATTCAGTACCTCCTCATTAGTTATGTAATCTACCTATGTAGTCTTCAGCATTTTTCTGTAGCACCACATTTCGAAAGCTTATATTCTCTTCTTGTCTAAACTATTTATCATCCATGTTTCACTTCCATACTTGGCTACACTCCATACAAATATTTTCAGAAACAGCTTCCTGACACTTAAATCTATACTCGACGTTAACAAATTTCTCTTCTTCAGAAACGCTTTCCTTGCCATTGCCAGTCTACATTTTATATCCTCTCTACTTCGACCATCATCAGTTATTTTGCTCCCCAAATAGCAAAACTCCTTTACTACTTTGAGTGTCTCATTTCCTAATCAAATTCCCTCAGCATCACCCAGCTTAATTCGACTATATTCCATTATATCGTTTTGCTTTTGTTGATGTTCATCTTATATCACCCTTTCAAGACACTGTCCATTCCATTCAACTGCTCTTCCAAGTCCTTTGTTGTCCCTGACAGAATTGCAATGTCATGACCTTATATTTCATTTTTATGTAATCGTCTTTTATTTGAAATTAAAATATTGGGGTTATTGTTATTGAGGTGAAATTTAATATCAGTGTATTTTTGCCATCAATTAAATGCTATTTCTGTTATTTCTAATGCTTTCTTAGTTGCCCTTTATAGAACCATTTTACATTCTTTTTATTCTATTTATACATACTAGTTCTATAACTACCAAAAGAATCTTCTACACTGCATTTAGGGTGATTCATAAAATTTAAGGTACATTTACTTAAGCCACCAGATATTTCAAGATTGTGTGTTACTTGAAATAACATTACTGAATCTCTGAATGCACCATCATTCAGTTGAGTTATTTCAGTTGCTGATGGTATATCAAAGTCAATTTGCACTAACAAGTATAGTAGAAGTATGCATTTTAATTTAATAGATCTGGATCTTGTTTTCATTCTTTTTAATACATTTTCCACAATGTGTACAAGTTTCCTGTTCATTTGATAATTGGTCAATACATTCTTTATGAAAAATATGATTACAGCTTTTTTTTTTTATAAAATGTAGATTTTCATTACAAAATTATCTCCCAATTAACTTTATCTATAAATTCCGTTATAAAATCTTCAAACTATCTTTGTTCACCTAATATAGCATTCCAGTTTAATTTGTCTTGGAATTCTCTTACAAAATCTTCAGAATTTTTTTGAGTATATGATAAAATTCCCAAATTTATTTTGTCTTGAAATTCTTTCACTAAACTTTCAGATAATTTATGAGTTTGAGATTTATAAATACATTCCCAGTCTAATTTCTCTTGAAATTCTCTCATAAGCTTTTCAGGTAAATAAAAAAATTGAGAAATAAATTGTTTCCATGCCATTTCACTAAATGTGTTTTACTTGTTCATATAATCCACAAGTATGTCAACCTACTCATTGGTAATATTATTAATTCCGATAAGATTAAAATGTTATCTGTTTTCCAGTGCTGATTCTTTGGTCTAGCTTTCAACTCATTGACGTTCAGACGAATTAGGCTCAACATTTGTTAGAAATAATGTTTAATAGAGTTGTAGAAAATCGAATATATCTAGAGCCACCTCTTAGGGGGGTCTAACTTATTATGATAAAAGAACTATATTTATCAACGAAAATAAGGTGTCAGTCATTCACTGCCTCCAAAAAAAGAAATCAAAATAAACTTGGCACTGTTGTTGATTATTGATGATATTTTATCTTTTCTATATGGATTTCCAGGTGCTAAACGTTTAGTGCCAGCGCCTGAAAATTTTAGACAAAAGAGATTAAGATCAATTTATGAAAGATATTTTTATGCTTTATTTATTATGGAAATTCAGGGTTGCCCAGGAAGAACCCCAGAAATTCAAGTCCTGTTTTTTCCACAGAAATACAACATGATGAACAATGACTAGAACTTCACAAACATACAAGAAAAAAAAAATTGTAATATTTATGGAAAAGTGTGTGTGGGGGGGGGGGGGGGGGGAGCAAATTACTCACCCCTTCAAACATGCAGCCAAATACCTTTTTTATCAATGAACCAGCGATAGATAAAGCAGTGCTTGACTGTGACACATCTCTATCCTTTGATTGTGAAATCACTCTACTTTACTTTCAGCTGTCTCTTATTTTTTGCAAATCTAATAAAAATTAATTGTAATAAACGGCAGCTATCACAAGCATATCTAATGTTAAAAGATCTGTAATTAACTTGTTTGAATTTATTCAGAATAACAACAAGATTGTTTACAAGAATAAGATGTTTGCATGATTATCGATAAAGAGAATAATTCATGGTTTAAAGGTAAATATACTGCTGAAATTTGAGCATATAAGAACGCTCAAAGAGCAATTTGTGAACATACAAGAGAAAAATATCTTAATCTTTATAGAAAACTTTCCAACATGCAGCCAAATACTGTTTTTATCAATGAACCAGGTCTCTATCCTCTACTTATGAAGTCAAAACTGAAAGAAGAAGAAAACTTTCAAGATTGCCTTTGTGATGAAATTGTATACAAATACAATTAACAATTGAAAATTTACAAGAGCAAATTCAAGACTTATAAATTGATAAACATATGGCTATGTGTCCTCCCCCCATGAACCATGGACCTTGCCGTTTGTGGGGAGGCTTGCGTGCCTCAGCGATACAGATAGCCATACCGTAGGTGCAACCACAACGGAGAGGTATGTGTTGAGAGGCCAGACAAACGTGTCGTTCCTGAAGAAGGGCAGCAGCCTTTTCAGTAGTTGCAGGGGCAACAGTCTGGATGATTGACTGATTGGCCTTGTAACAATAACCAAAACTGACTTGCTGTGCTGGTACTGCGAACGGCTGAAAGCAAGGGGAAACTACAGCCGTAATTTTTCTCGAGGGCATGCAGCTTTACTGTATGATTAAATGATGATGGCGTCCTCTTGGATAAAATATTCCGGAGGTAAAATAGTCCCCCATTCGGATCTCCAGGAGGGGACTACTCAAGAGGATGTCGTTATCAGGAGAAAGAAAACTGGCGTTCTACGAATCGGAGCGTGGAATGTCAAATCCCTTAATCGGGCAGGTAGGTTAGAAAATTTAAAAAGGGAAATAGACAGGTTAAAGTTAGATATAGTGGGAATTAGTGAAGATCGGTGGCAGGAGGAACAAGACTTCTGGTCAGGTGACTACAGGGTTATAAACACAAAATCAAATAGGGGTAAAGCAGGAGTAGGTTTAATAATGAATAGGAAAATAGGAATGCAGGTAAGCTACGACAAACAACATAATGAACTCATTATTGTGGCCAAGATAGACACGAAGCCCACGCCTACTACAGTAGTGCACATTTTTATGCCAACTAACTCTGCAGATGACGAAGAAATTGATGAAATGTATTATGAGATAAAAGACATTATTCAGGTAGTGAAGGGAGGCGAAAATTTAATAGTCATGGGTGACTGGAATTCAAGAGTAGGAAAAGGGAGAGAAGGAAACATAGTAGGTGAATATGGATTGGGGCTAAGAAAGGAAAGAGGATGCCTCCTGGTAGAATTCTGCACAGAGAACAACTTAATCAAGATTGGTTCAAGAATTATGAAAGAAGGTTGTATACATGCAAGAACCCTGGAGATACTAAAAGATATCAGATAGATTAAATAATGGTAAGACAGAGATTCAGGAACCAGGTTTTAAATTGTAAGACATTTCCAGGGGCAAAAAGATGGGAATTTAAGGAGATGGGACCTGGATACACTGAAAGACCCAGAGGTTGTACAGAGTTTCAGGGAGAGCATAAGGAAACAATTGACAGGAATGGGGGAAACAAATACAGTAGAAGAAGAATGGGTAGCTTTGAGGGATGAAATAGAGAAGGCAGCAGAGGATCAAATAGGTAAAAAGACGAGGGCTAGTATAAAACGTTGGGTAACAGAAGAGATATTGAATTTGACTGATGAAAGGAGAAATATAAAAATGCAGTAAATGAAGCAGGCAAAAAGAAAACAAACGTCTCAAAAATGAGATCGACAGGAAGTGCAAAATGGCTAAGCAGGGATGGCTAGAGGACAAATGTAAGGATGTATAGGCTTATCTCACTAGGGGTAATATAGATACTGCCTACAGGGAAATTAGAGAGACCTTTGGAGAAAAGAGTACCACTTGTATGAATATTAAGAGCTCAGATGGAAACCCAGTTCTAAGCAAAGAAGGGAAAGCAGAAAGGTGGAAGGAGGATACAGAGGGTCTATAAAGGGCGATATACCTGAGGACAATATTATGGAAATGGAAGAGGATGTAGATGAAATGGGAGATACAATACTGCGTGAAGAGTTTGACAGAGCACTGAAAGACCTGAGTCGAAACAAGGCCCCCGGAGTAGACAACATTCCATTGGAACTACTGACCGCCTTGGGAGAGCCAGTCCTGGCAAAGCTCTACCAGCTGGTGAGCAAGATGTATGAGACAGGCGAAATACCCTCAGACTTCAAGAAGAATATAATAATTCCAATCCCAAAGAAAGCAGGTGTTGACAGATGTGAAAATTACCAAACTATCAGTTTAATAAGTCACAGCTGCAAAATACTAATGCGAATTCTTTACAGACAAATGGAAAAACTAGTAGAAGCCGACCTCGGGGAAGATCAGTTTGGATTCCGTAGAAATGTTGCAACTGACCCTACGACTTATCTTAGAAGCTAGATTAAGGAAGGGCAAACCTACATTTCTAGCATTTGCAGACATAGAGAAAGCTTTTGACAATGTTGACTGGAATACTCTCTTTCAAATTCTGAAGGTGGCAGGGGTAAAATGCAGGGAGTGAAAGGCTATTTACAATTTGTACAGAAACCAGATGGCAGTTATAAGAGTCGAGGGACATGAAAGGGAAGCATTGGTTGGGAAGGGAGTGAGACAGGGCTGTAGTCTCTCCCTGATGTTATTCAATCTGTATATTGAGCAAGCAGTGAAGGAAACAAAAAATTCGGAGTAGGTATTAAAATCCACAGAGAGAAATAAAAACTCTGAGGTTCACCGATCACATTGTAATTCTGTCAGAGACAGCAAAGGACTTGGAAGAGCAGTTGAACGGAATGGATAGTGTTTTGAAAGGAGGATATAAGATGAACATCAACAAAAGCAAAACGATATAATGGAATATAGTCGAATTAAGCTGGGTGATGCTGAGGGAATTAGATTAGGAAATGAGACACTCAAAGTAGTAAAGGAGTTTTCTATTTTGGGAGCAAAATAACTGATGATGGTCGAAGTAGAGAGGATATAAAATGTAGATTGGCAATGGAAAGGAAAGCGTTTCTGAAGAAGAGAAATTTGTTAACATCGAGTATAGATTTAAGTGTCAGGAATTCATTTCTGAAAGTATTTTTATGGAGTGTAGCCATGTATGGAAGTGAATCATGGACAACACATAGTTTGGACAAGAAGAGAATAGAAGCTTTCGAAATGTGGTGCTACAGATGAATGCTGAAGATAAGGTGGATAGATCACGTAACTAATGAGGAGGTATTGAACAGGATTGGGGAGAAGAGAAGTTGTGGCACAACTTGACAAAAAGAAGGGATCGGTTGGTAGGACATGTTCTGAGGCATCAAGGGATCACCAATTTCGTATTGGAGGGCAGTGTGGAGGGTAAAAATCATAGGTGGAGACCAAGAGATGAATACACTAAGCAGATTCAGAAGGATGTAGGTTGCAGTAGGTACTGGGAGATGAAGAAGCTTGCAAAGGATAGAGTAGCATGGAGAGCTGCATCAAACCAGTCTCAGGACTGAAGACCACACCAACATGGCTATGTGTGTTCTGAGGAAAAGAAGACAATCAAAACTTAAGACAACAAATTAGAGAAATACAGCTACATATAGTTCCATCAACAAGAGATATTAATTTGAGACATATATTTGTCCTTCTAAAATTATTTAATGACGAATGTGAATACTAATACTATGTTATTATAATACAAAGAAGAAATTTACAATGACAGTGATATGTAATTATAGACAGGCATCCAAACTGTGAAGAACTGTTAAAGCTTGAGTACAATTGAGGATTGTGTGTCATCTCAACTGATTCAATATATTGCACAGGCACAGACGTAGTTTGAAGACTGCTTTGACAATTGCCAGTTTAAGACAGAATTAATGCAAGACATTGTCTTTATTTACCCAATTATTGTGTGAATTATGAAATATTAACCATTTAACATACACTTTATCTCCTTTCTTTCTCAAAACTTTTTCAACTTGCTATACATCTGGATATTTTGTTTTCTGTAGCTCTTGCTCATAAAAATTTCCTTTGATATCTTTCAGCCTATACATGATTGGATTAGTATGAGTAACAGATTCAATTTCAATAAATTCTGTTGACTAATTAGCAGTGTATTCCTTTTCAAAAAGTCCTTTAAGTTTACTGATACTCACTTTACCTCCTTTTTGAAATTTCGCCATATCGTTAGGCAAAATAATGCCTACATTACTGTTCTTTTCATTAACTTTTATTGATTTCATTTTTATAGTTGAATGTTTTGAGTTATTGTATTGATCGACTAATTTCGAGACTAGATCGAGTCATTTATAATTTCTTTCAAGACTAAATTTCTTCCACATCTTTTCTTTAAGTGTCCATTAAATCACTCAACAACAGATGCTTTTAATTCTGTAAAAACTGAATAATGTTTAATGTTGTATTTCTTCATCAATTCTTGGAAATCGTTATTATAGAATTCTGTACCAGGATCTGTCCGTAATTTTTTTGGTTGTCTAGACTTTAATATCTTTTCAAAAGCATCAAGAACAATCTTACCTGTTTCGTCTTTAAATGGGATGGCACAAGGAAATTTAGAAAGAACATTGACATCAGTCAATAAATTTTTATATCCTCGATTTATCTTCGAATTTCCTTTCAATTTGCCAGAATACATTTCGACTAGATCGGCTTGCCATTGACCATCAATACCAAGAGAAATTAGATTTCTTCATTTAAAATATTTTCTCATTCGTTTATGTAATTCATTAATGATTTCTTCACAAATATTAAAACGGTCTAATGGATGCCCTTCACCTACTGCTGAAGCAGTCTTAAGACTATGTTTGCCAACAAACTTTTTTATCAGTGTTACTCTATTTTAGTTTTACATACTGGTACTATGCAAAGACCTTCAATTCTCTGTCGTCCTTTTTTAGTGGGATGTCTGTGAGGATTAAGAGTCTCAGTTAATTTATTACACTTCAAACAATAAATGTGATCACTCTGAAGAGCTGAGTGCAAAGTGTGATCTTTCACTCAAATAGAATATAAATTTAATAAGATTTAAGTTACTTCACCAAATACAATTAACTTTGCATCAACTGGAACAGTTTTAACAGAATTTTTCAATCTTGGAATCAGAAAACATGATTTGTTTACAGTTATTGACTGATTAATAGGAGTTATTTCATAAAGACTATCATAAACATTTAATGTAATATCAGAATAATTAAAAGATAATTCTTTATTTATATTTCGACCAATAACAACAATTTAAAAAGAAACCTATACTTGAAATTGTGTGTTTTTTGTTCCCTCATATCATAAATGTAAATTCTATTATTTGATTATCACATGATTTACCTTTAAGGTTACTTAACTCATCTAAGTATGGAGTTAAATCTGCCTTTGAAAAATAATCTGAAAAAGTTTTTTCTACTACTTTTTTAAAAGAAATTTTTATAGAGTCATAGTTATCTTGATGAATCTGATTATTTTTTCTTTAAGCTGTACAGCAGTGACATAATTATTGAAATTTGTTAAAATACTTGCGTATTCAGGCTGTAACATTGTCTTTTTCTATGTATTGTTTAGTATCTGTGCCATAACTATTTACCAGATCTTTCATATCTACAATACTTCTACCGTTAAAATCAATGTATCCTTTAGCTACTTTAAAAATGGTTTGTAATTCTCTATCAGTTTGTTTAATTGAACTTTCCATTATAGGATGAATTTCACTATTGATTTTTTAATTCTGCGGTTTTTGTTTTTCCATTGGTCTCCTTAGTAGTCTTATTTCCAAAAATGTCTATTTATTAAACCCAAAATTTCATTGAATTAAGAATTATCACATAATAGTTTTAAAACAAACAAACATAAGTGACCTTATATTACTTCATCAAAATTTTGTGTTCTCTCCAGATTGTAGTATAGACCATTTTTCCCCAAATATTTGAGTGTTTATTTTGGTATAATACCACAAAATGAATCAAAAATAAATTTTATATCTTTATTCTTATAATAATAAATCCAATGAGAACCAACATGATCAGATTATCTAAATTTACTATACCAGATTCATATTCTCTGGGTTGACTTGCTAATATATCAATCATAAAAATTCCACAAGTGTGTATGATTTTTAATTGATTTACTGATTCTTCCATATCGACACTTGATAATGGGTTATTATATTTATTAATCATTTCTTTGAAGTTTTTTTACTTATTTTCCCTTCTTTTACATTGATTCATTAAGTCTTTTCTGTTCTTCCAATCTTGCATCAGCTTTTTCTCTTCTTTATTATGGCATTTGCAATATCTGCAGATCCAAGTGAACCAATAGTTGCTATATAAGGCAATGCATCTAATGGTAATGGAAGAAATCCCCATTCATGTTTTGTTAATCCAGCGCCTTCCATGTTTTTCGTTAGATGTTCTTTTTCACAACAGTAATACTGAGTATAATGAGTAAATTACCACCATTTTTTCTCTTTCTTTCATTTTTGTTCATCAGTTAAAAGTAATTCAATACTATTTAATTGATCATTATTCAGTTTAAATTTAATTCATTTTGGTTTAGTTTCGGTGATAGGTAGGAAAGTGTAATCGGTTGAAAAGTTATTCATTTATATACATTATAAATGTTTCAATATTTTTCATAGTCCCCAACAGTTGTCAGCCACGTCTAATCCCATTCCTAATTTTCTCTTTCCATACATAATTCCTCTAACTGCAGCTGCAGCTGTTTTTTCGCCAGTTGAAGCATCACTTGCATGCATTGAAGTTCTTTATCAGCTTCATGTCTAGATTGTAAATCTTTATGACCTCTGTATGTGACATCATGTTGTTTACAAGCTTCGTCTAATAGATTTATTCCTGGATCACCACGTACTAGTTTTTCTTGAAGTTTAGTGAAAGGTCCGCAGTACGAGTAGCCTGGCAAATCCATCTCTTTCACTGGCAAATTATTTGAAGCCCAATTGACTAATCCTTTTCCATATTTTTCATTTTCCCAAAATGTGTGAGGAAGATTATTCAAAAATCTAATTAAATATGGAATTCCTTTCAAAACCTTGATAACGAAATTACTGAATTTATTTGTTTACTTCTGAGCCATACCAACTTTTTCATTATGATAATTTTATTTCCAGCTAATCCTTCACCATGAGTTTCATTTAATCTATTGATCAAATCTCTAACATCATTATACAAACATATTCAACTGTTTTTCTGTATATTCTTTTATTAAGCCTTTACCTGCTTCTCATGCAAACTTATTTCTGACTAATCTGAAGACTCTGAAGAATCTAGGAGATGGGAATAATCTGAAGAAAATATAGTCAGCCTTCTTAAGTTTGGGAAATAGTCATCAACAAATTTGTTTCATCAGATATTTATATTTATTACCTTTACTGATCTTATTTTATTTGGATTGTATCTACATAATTAGATAGAACTACACCATCAAACTTTTCATCCACATCATCCAGTGTAACCTGTTATTCAGTTAAAAGACTCCTTAATCTATCTCTTACTTCATATGTCTTTTCAACAATTTTTAATTTATCTCCACTGAATTCAACTGGTAACTTACCAACATATTTAATATTCACTATGATTAATATACTTTAACATTCATTCACTAACATTTATCTTTTTGGCTTCATCCTGATGATTGCTGAACTGTGTCTGCTTTGTTTTTTTTTTTAACAGCAGCTTGTGATCATCTCACTTCATCATAATCTTTCAAATCGTTTTGAATTTTTTCTGTTTCACTTAATGTATAGTCATATTTACGAGGAATATCATTAAACCAATCTTTTAATGCTTTAATTTATGATTTCTCCAAAATCTCATATATGATGATGATATGGAACCATTGTCTTTCAAAGTTTCTATTTTCTTCAATTTCACATAAACCCTCAATTGCTTGTTTTACTTATTCAATAGCATCAGAAACTGGCTGATCTTCTTTTTCATATTTTTTCTGCTCTTTTCTTGATTGTTGAGCTTGAATTGTGCTTTCAATTCTTCAGCTTTCTTTCTATTTCACTTAGCTTTTTTAACAACCTCCAGATCGTATTTTGAAAGCATTTATTATAGAAGAAAAAAGATTAATTAACCATTTCTAATGTTTGTGTTTAACATTTTATGTTTATGATGAACTTTTATGTTTTAAATTGACATTTATGTTTAACATTTACGTTTATGTTTAACATTTTCATTTATGTTTAATGTTTATGTTGTTATGAAATGTTGCATTTTATTTCTTAAGTTACCTTCATTTGTTTTTATCATCATGTTGTTAGTAAAAAAGTCAAACTCATCAATCCTACATTTACTACACATTTCTTTAAGATCATCAAACTTTAAATCACCTCCAATAAATTCATGATAAATATGATTTAAATTTGTATCATCCTGTCGAGCAATATTTTAAAAAATTGAGATAACCTCTAACTTTTTTTGAGTAAGTCTGAGCTAAATAAAAACAGTCAATTCCTGTAAGTCTTCCTCTAGTAATATATTCCCTAACTATATGTTAATTTTCTAGAATGAAATCATCAAATACCACTACAGAATTTTCATGGCATTCATCTAATGGAATAATTTCATCATTATCTTCAATAAAAGTATCAATTTTCTCTTTATGCATATTTTCAATCTTTTCACGCTTCTTTATAAATTTTTGATTTTTTGGTTGATCTAAACTTTTAGATTAATTTTATTCCTATTCAACCATCCAGGCACATGAATGTAATTATCGATCATTAATGTAGTTTTCCACAAACACTTGGTCCTATAATTGCACATTGAATAGAATTTGGTAAATGTTTACCACATTTATTTTTTGATTTCTTTTTAGGAATTATTGTTTTGGTTCCCAATCAGTATTCATTTAATTAAATAAAACTTTGTAATAGTAAATGAGCAGATTATTTCAACTGAGTGACAAGTCATCTATTCTCAAAAAGAGACTGACTGTACCTATATGATACAGCTTTAGTAATGTTGCACTGGTTGGTTTTTATTCAACTTTTTTAACTCCAAATATTACAAAGAAAAATAATAAATTACATTGTAATGGAGAAACAATAGAAATTCCATCTGGTCAGCAAAGTTTGAAAAACTTTGAAAAATCTATTCATTCGAAAAAGCTTAACAATCGCATAATGAACAAAGTCGACAGTTATCGGTTTTACTTATTCCCTATGAATGAGAAGACTAAAAATAATTAAATTGTACCCAAAAAGGATACTGAAAGCAATATAAATATTGGTGATAGACGGCTTCATCCTAATCATGCCCAACTACACATCAATTTAAGTATTATTTGAAGCGATGGCACACATTGTCCAACTTATGATGGAGATGCAATTAAAAAAATTAATAGATAATTTTGTGGCAAAACTTTTTGATTTTATAACAATAAATAAGAGGAATAATGTTACTTCTAGAATAGAGCATACTTTTATTTCATCAGTTTTACTGCATTTGACTTCATCTTTTGCTTTTAAAGTTGGTGTGGATAGGCATATTCTTAATAATGGAAAAATAAAGAGCAAGAAAAATGATGTGCTTTATCAGATAGGAATACTTGTTGGAATTTTTTAAAGATTATAATGAAATCATGTGGGATGCAAATTTAACAATAAGTTTTACATTGTCATCAAGTGCTGGAGATTCTATTCTTTGATGATCTGATTATAATGACGCTGGAATGAAATAAAAGACACTCCTTCATAATAAGGTAAAATTGTTGTAGAATCCATGGAAATTCGTGTACCAATTCTTAAATATGAGCCAGATTGCGAGTTAGAACAAAGGGAAAATATACTGAAAATCCGAAACTTTCGATATCTTTTTACGAAATATAAGCAGTAAAAGTTGCAGGACAGTGGTGAGAATAATTTTGAACTACACTCCTGGAAATTGAAATAAGAACACCGTGAATTCATTGTCCCAGGAAGGAGAAACTTTATTGACACATTCCTGGGGCAGATACATCACATGATCACACTGACAGAACCACAGACACATAGACACAGGCAACAGAGCATGCACAAGGTCGGCACTAGTGCAGTGTATATCCACCTTTCGCAGCAATGCAGGCGGCTATTCTCCCATGGAGACGATCGTAGAGATGCTGGATGTAGCCCTGTGGAACGGCTTGCACTGCCATTTCCACCTGGCGCCTCAGTTGGACCAGCGTTCGTGCTGGACGTGCAGACCGCGTGAGACGACGCTTCATCCAGTCCCAAACATGCTCAATGGGGGACAGATCCGGAGATCTTGCTGGCCAGGGTAGTTGACTTTCACCTTCTAGAGCACGTTGGGTGGCACGGGATACATGCGGAAGTGCATTGTACTGTTGGAACAGCAAGTTCCCTTGCCGGTCTAGGAATGGTAGAACGATGGGTTCGATGACGGTTTGGATGTACCGTGCACTATTCAGTGTCCCCTCGACGATCACCAGAGGTGTACGGCCAGTGTAGGAGATCGCTCCCCACACCATGATGCCGGGTGTTGGCCCTGTGTGCCTCGGTCGTATGCAGTCCTGATTGTGGCGCTCACCTGCACGGCGCCAAACACGCATACGACCATCATTGGCACCAAGACAGAAGCGACTCTCATCGCTGAAGACGACACGTCTCCATTCGTCCCTTCATTCACGCCTGTCGCGAGTCCACTGGAGGCGGGCTGCACGATGTTGGGGCGTGAGCGGAAGACGGCCTAACGGTGTGCAGGACAGTAGCCCAGCTTCATGGAGACGGTTGCGAATGGTCCTCGCCGATACCCCAGGAGCAACAGTGTCCCTAATTTGCTGGGAAGTGGCGGTGCGGTCCCCTATGGCACTGCGTAGGTTCCTACGGTCTTGGCGTGCGTCCGTGTGTCGCTGCGGTCCGGTCCCAGGTCGACGGGTACGTGCACCTTCCGCTGACCACTGGCGACAACATCGATGTACTGTGGAGACCTCACGCCCCACGTGTTGAGCAATTCGGCGGTACGTCCACCCGGCCTCCCATATGCCCACTATACGCCCTCGCTCAAAGTCCGTCAACTGCACGTACGGTTCACGTCCACGCTGTCGCGGCATGCTACCAGTGTTAAAGACTGCGATGGAGCTCCGTATGCCACGGCAAACTGGCTGACACTGACGGCGGCGGTGCACAAATGCTGCGCAGCTAGCGCCATTCGACGGCCAACACCGCGGTTCCTGGTGTGTCCGCTGTGCCGTGCGTGTGATCATTGCTTGTACAGCCCTCTCGCAGTGTCCGGAGCAAGTATGTTGGGTCTGACACACCGGTGTCAATGTGTTCTTTTTCCATTTCGAGGAGTGTAGATATCACTAATTACTATAACTCAGTAGAATTTGATATGCCATATTTCGTATTTGTTACATTTAAGACAAATCGTAAAAAGAATTAGTAAGGCCACTCTTCATTGTTCGACGACTTTAACCTACAGAAAATATACTTGAAAAATGGAAGAAAAGAAATTTTCCTACAGGAGATGTGGAATATTAATCCTCCACATAATTTTCTCAAAGCATACGATGCATTTCTCGATTTTAAACGAGTTACACAACTGAAAGCAGATCTTGATGTTAACCCATATAATTTTATATTGGATTATCCGATTTGTGTTATTAACTTGAAGAACGTATACAGTGAAATCACAGAAAACGACTATGAAACTGTGTGCAACTGTTAAAGATGAAATTCCTGCAGACACTTTAGCATACGTAGTTATGTATGGAAAGAAGAATCTTACATACGATGCTCAGCACAGAATAACAATGGTTCAAATGGCTCTGAGCACTATGGGACTTAACATCTGAGGTCATCAGTCTCCCAGAACTTAAAACTACTTGTACCTAACTAACCTAAGGATATCACACACATCCATGCCCAAGGCAGGATTCGAACATGCGACCGTAGCAGTTGCGCGGTTCCAGACTGAAGCGCCTAGAACCGCTCGGCCACCGCCGCCGGCAACACAGAATACTTCTGAAAATTTTTAATTATTAATTTTTACTTGTACGAAAATGAATGAAAAATTCATAAAATTTATGGTAGTGTTAACTTCGTCCTTATATATACATATATCTTAAACATTTTGAAAAAGGTAGAGAAAGTAAAAAGCGAAAAACTTAAGCAGTCTTCGACTCTGTCGTGTTAGCACTTTGAATTTTTAAAATCGGTTAATATTTGTCTGAGAAATTAGCGAAGAATCTATCTATCACTGTTGCTGTACAAAGCTCAATGTTAAGTACGCCTCTAACTCGACTGACGGCTGGGGGAAATGTAAACTTGATAAAACACGCTATGGCGCAACCTAGCGACACCTTCCTGTTTACTCTTCCTCCTTATCTCTGCTACTGTCGCTTCCAGCTACACTTGTCTTGCAGCAGTTGAGAGAACTGTCAGTAGATGCCTCTGACTGCAGAAAATAAATATTACAGTAATTTCGCTATTTCTGAACCGATTTTCATCATTTAAACTTTGAAATGAAGCTAATTAAATATTTCCCCATAGTTTCTAAGCGTTTAAAATCGATTTTAATGATAATTATATAATTTGAAATTTTTTGCACTCATACTGACTTTCTCACTCAAATACCAACTATATATACATTCTTCGAGCCTCTATACTCTGTCTAACCTGTTATGCTGGCATGGTAGCTCAGTGTGTTCGGTCAGAGGTCCATGTGCTCTCTGTTATAAAAAAAAAAAAACTGAGTCAAGGAATCAGTGATCAAGTTGAACTTATGATTTGTGATGTCCGCCAGACCAAATGCAATGAACTATATCAAACAAAACGAAAGAAAAATAAAACGAGTACATAGACAGAAGGATTTTGGCCATTATCTCATGGAGTGAGCAAGCATCAGTGGTTTGAGGAGACCTAGCCATTCAACTGAATATTTTGTATCCTCTCTTCTGTACATTTTATCGCCATTGAGGTGGGTTTGAAACCTGTCTGTAGGTGGGATGGCATGTTTCAGCTTGAATAATAGAGCGGCTCTGTTAATTCAGAGAAGGGACTCAGTGCTGAGTTGATGTACAGAATGCAGAGGCCTGAAGCTCAGTGATCACTGAGTGGAAGGTGTTCAGTAGGGAATGTTTTGCACTTTCTGAAAATGAATTTCACACAAAATATGACCTAAAATTTATATTAAGTTTTATATTCTTAAATGGACAACGTGAAAGAATGTAGTAAATGCATAGATAAAAAATATATTGAAGAATTTCATAAAAATATACATCAAAAAGATGGATATCGAAATATGTGTAGAGAATATGTATATAATTACCAGACAATAAGACTTACATGTTCATGTGGCAAAACTGTACACAGACCTTATTTAAAAAGACATTTACAAACTGCTCTTCATAAAAATCTTATGGTTGCTCAAGAAGAAAGCAAATAAGAGCGTTCACCTTAGGGAAATGAGTGATTTACTATTATTCACCAATTCATTTTATTTATTTTCTTACTTGCACCAACCATTTTCTAGTGCATTTTTTATAAAAAACAGGAAAATTAATTTTTCTTACATCACCTTCATAAAAAAAAATATATTCTTTTAAGTGAAAATGGGGCGAGTTAGACCTGAACGGTTGGAGTGTAGTAGGAGAAAAAGGCGGGTTCTGGATAAGTGGCTAAATTTCTGACGAAGCAGGAGGCTGAGGAAGGAATTGAGGCAGTGAGCCAGAACTTGCCTTATTCTCCTACTACTGTAACAAAAATTAAAAAAAAAAAAGAGAAGATGCACAACGAAGGAATCATCTTTATCGGTCGGAAATCGTTAGATGTGATGTACATTACAAACAAACAAAAGATTACAATTTCAGAAAAAAATGATGATTTATTCAAGAGAAAGAGTTCCAAAAACTTAGTGAGTCAATAATGCTTTGCTCCACCTCTGGCCCAAATGAAACCAATTATTCGGCTTGATGTTGATTAGTGGAGTTGTTGGGTGTAGTCCTGAGGGATATCATGCCAAATTCTGTCCAACTGGTGTATTATATCGTCAGAGCTGATGGTAGAGTTCTGCCCATAATGCTGCAAACTTCCTCAACTGGGGAGAGACGCACTGACCTTGCTGGCCAAGGTAGGGTTTGGCAAGCACACAGACAGGCAGAAGAAACTCTCGCTGCATGCAGGCGGTCACTATTTTGCTGAAATGTAAGCCCAGGATGGTTTGCCACAGAGGAAAACTAAAGCAGGCATAGAATACCATCGACGTACTGCTGCCTTATAAGGGTGATGACAACCAAAGGGATCCTACTACACCAGCCTGGAATCTCATTGACTGGAATAGAATTGTCTTCATTGATAAGTACCACTTCGAACTGAGCCTCCATTGCCAGTGAAGATATGTCTGGTGATGCGCCAGACAGTTGTGGGGTACCAAACTGACTGTCGTCCACCATACAGCCTGGAAGCCAGGAGTGATGGTCTGGGGTGTTATTTCTCTTCACAGCAGGACCCCTATGGTTGTCCACCCTTACAGTTGAGTAGTCAGTATGATGGATTGCCATCCTATGGGCCCAGGTTCCATTCCCAGCTGGGTCAGTGATTTTCTCCTCTCAGGGGCTGGGTGTTGTGTTGTCTTCATCATCATTTCATCCCCGTCAGGTGGGCAGGTCGCCCAATGTGGCGTCGAATGTAATAAGGGCTGCACCAAGGCTGTTGGACCTGACCCGCAAGGGGCCTCCGGCCAATGACACCAAATGCTCATTTCCATTACCCCTATGGTTGTCATCCATAGCATCTTTACAGCCCTGTGGTACGTTAACGATATTCTACACCTCGTTTTGTTGCCCTTTATGGCAAGCCACATGAAAAGCAAGACAATGCATGCCTGCACATGGTGAGAATTATCTTTGTGCTTGCCAAATCCTACCTTGCCCAGAAAGGTCGCTGGATCTCTCCCCAATTTAGAACGTTTCGTGGGTTGTGGGCTAACCGCTCCAACAAGCTCGGGATTTATGACGATCTAAGACCCTAATTATACAGAATTTGGCACGATATCACTCAGGAGGACATCCATCAACTCCACCAATCAACGCCAAGCCGAATAACTGCTTGCATAAGGGTCAGAGTTGGACCAATGTCTTATCGACTTACTCAGTTTGTGAAGTTTTTTCTCTTGAATAAATCATCGTTTTTCTGAAATCGTAATTATTTGTTACTCTGTATGTGTACATCTTCCAACCATTTTTTGTCTTGGAGTGACTCTAACAGTACCTGTAACTGTTGCAAAGACTATTCGCTTTTTTTATAAGCTAAACTTGTAAAATCTACTCAATTGTAATGAAGAGGAATGCTTATTTGGTTTGCCAATACTGTCAACAAAATATGTAAGACACAAAGTACCGATTAAAAAAGGAGAGTTTGCAAATACAAGGACATTTACTCTACAGGGCACCAAACGTGTATGGCAGAGGGTACTTCCAATTATACCAGTTATTTAGGCTTGTTTCAGTTTTATTTGTATATGGAATGCACGAAGCATGACCTCTGTATAAGTGCCGTAACTGGTCTAGTCTTGTCATCCCAATCTTAACTGTAGCAACATGTAGGCATGGCAGTATATCCCCAATAGGTTCTTTAAAGGTGACATGTTGGCTTCCATGGGAACGTTTTCATCTTTGTTCAAGCCTTGTCCAAGTCACGTTTTTCAGCCTATCTGTGATGCTTTCCTATGGATCAAACAAACCTGTGACCATTCGTGCTGTCCTTTTTCATGTATGTCCAATATCCCCTGTTAATACTGTGGGTTCTCAAAGACTAGAGCAATATTCTAAAATGGTCAGCACACGTGTTTGATAAGCAATCTCCTTTGTAGACTGATGGCATGCTGCTAGTATCTCACCAACATACCAAAGTCTGCAGCCTGGTTTATCTGCAGCTGAACCTATATAAACGTTCTCTTTCATAACCCTACAAATTGTCGCACAAAAGTATTTTTACAAGTGGACTGATTCAAAAAATTTAGATCATTCAGCATATACTTGTCATTAGCAGTGCATATTTTGATGTTGGTATTCATACTTACACGTTTCTTTCAAGTTAAATTTTCGTGTCCTATGTTATAATTAATTATTTTTCAATATGTATGTTCTGAACTCCAGAAGACTCTCTTGCTAGTGATATCAAATGTTTGTAAAATAGTTATTTTCTTTTTTGTATTTCGCTAAAGTTTACCTTAGATAGTGAACATATTTGTTATTTGTAATGATGTTGGGATGAATGGCTGTTTCAAGTATTTAGAAATCAGAGAAAATTTTATTAATAATTACATGGATGAACATCTGTTTCAAGTATTATTGAGTTTATGCTGTGTTATACTGAAGCATTAAAAGTGCATTCGACTGTTCTTGAAAAAGGTTCTTCTTACTTCTTTCACAGTATTTTGGGCAAGTGGGGGGAGAGATGTTGGAGTGCTAGTGTAGAGTTTGAGAACTGTATACATGCATGCAAGTGAGTGGGGGGATAGTGGGGAGGAAGGAAACTGTCAGAGAAGTAAAGTGGGTGTCGTTTTGGTGAACTGTGAACGTTTGAGAGAGTAGGCGTCAAGAGGGAAGGGATCCCCACTTCATGTACTTTCCCCATAGCCTCCATAACTGTCCCTGAACACAGTAAGAAGAAAATGAAGTGTATCACTGTATTGTGCGTCATGGATAGAGGAATTTATCACTGTGGTTTAGAAGTGGCGCACACTGATACGTGTGAACATGTCAAAGCCATATGTACTTAGTAAGTGCAATCATTTCTACTCCTACTCGTTCAGTATTCGTTCTAAGTGACCTGTGAAGCCTACCTTCGAACAATGTAAATCTCTGGGAGAAATAGCAACGGTGTAGTTATTATTGAACATCTTCTTCACTGCTATTCCTGACCAGCCATCCCTCCAGCTGAAATAGAAAACTCAGTCAGAGAAACTTATGTAAAAATTTTCCGTCAGACAGTAATCTTCAACTCCTGGGATAAAAGACGAGTAGTGAATATAATTTTTTGCTTCTCAAAAATCTTTTTTGTTATTATTAGACTTGATAAAAACGAGAGATATAATAATTTCCATCTCTTTGCTTCATTTAAGATGTGATATCATAAGCATAGAATGGAATCTGCAGTGTTTTGTTAACACTGTCACACTTAAAAGGACTGAATTTGTGGTCTGAGATAAGAAGTGATTTTTGTTAATAACAAGAGTGGAACTCTTAATCTCTTTGTGTACTGCCATGTGGTAATGTAGTCCAGTGTATTTTGTGCTCTGCTGCGCTTCTTTACTGTCTAATATCATCATACTGAAATACCTTTAGCAAAGGATTGTTTATCAATCAAGTGCAACTTTTAGAACTGAAAGCACATTCGTTACTTACACCAACGTACAGCCAGAACAGAACTGAACTTCTGGGGATAGAGTGCAGCTGTTTATACAAGTGGTGAATATTCCAGAATTCTGATATTTATACATATATTGAACATTTCAGAACATACAAGCATTACAAACATAATATATTTTAAGAAAATACTAGAAATGATAAATAGGTACTAAATAGCTGCTCATGGTCAGGTTTAAAGTTGCAAACCACAGCACACATATCAATGATCTTAATCACTCTGCACACCATGTGGACCATAGCTCGTAGCAGTACTTCATATCTTGGCGAAACAGCGACCTGCTGTTACAGGACTTCTCATTGGAGCTGATCACAGTACCCTAGATCTATATCTAGTCAATGGTTCTCTGTATGGCGGCAGTGCGGGACCTCATGTTCTGGTTGTATCGTTACATCTTCTTCACTATGACGAGTCTCGAAAGTATCCCCTCCCATCGAAGATTCGCGTCCGCTGAAAGGATCTTCAGCTTCTTTGAACTTCCCACTGTAGGTATTCGTCTCTGAAATGTAATAGGGATTGATACTGAATACATGGACGACGTCTCTGCACTCTTGTCTTCTTGATGAAGTGTCATAATTATGGCTCCATATGTGCAGTCGAACAGATCACAAAGGATAAGATACGGCACAAAGTAAGTGCTTTAGTAGCTTTTCCAACAACCCTACTTTCCACACAGGCGTAAAAATCCAAACCAAGTCCACCAGGTTGTGTCTCATTGGTTGGTTCTTGGCATTGCAGCTCTCTCAGTCATTATCCTGGGCGTCAGGGATCCATATGAAGGCCAACTGTCTTGCTTCTTTGGTCATGGTTATGAGGTATTTTACTTAATCATTCTGAGTATCATACACTCCTGGAAATGGAAAAAAGAACACATTGACACCGGTGTGTCAGACCCAACATACTTGCTCCGGACACTGCGAGAGGGCTGTACAAGCAATGATCACACGCACGGCACAGCGGACACACCAGGAACCGCGGTGTTGGCCGTCGAATGTCGCTAGCTGCGCAGCATTTGTGCACCGCCGCCGTCAGTGTCAGCCAGTTTGCCGTGGCATACGGAGCTCCATCGCAGTCTTTAACACTGGTAGCATGCCGCGACAGCGTGGACGTGAACCGTACGTGCAGTTGACGGACTTTGAGCGAGGGCGTATAGTGGGCATATGGGAGGCCGGGTGGACGTACCGCCGAATTGCTCAACACGTGGGGCGTGAGGTCTCCACAGTACATCGATGTTGTCGCCAGTGGTCAGCGGAAGGTGCACGTGCCCGTCGACCTGGGACCGGACCGCAGCGACGCACGGATGCACGCCTAGACCGTAGGTACCTACGCAGTGCCGTAGGGGACCACACCGCCACTTCCCAGCAAATTAGGGACACTGTTGCTCCTGGGGTATCGGCGAGGACCATTCGCAACCGTCTCCATGAAGCTGGGCTACGGTCCCGCACACTGTTAGGCCATCTTCCGCTCATGCCCCAACATCGTGCAGCCCGCCTCCAATGGTGTCATGACAGGCGTGAATGGAGGGACGAATGGAAACGTGTCGTCTTCAGCGATGAGAGTCGCTTCTGCCTTGGTGCCAATGATGGTCGTATGCGTGTTTGCCGCCGTGCAGGTGAGCGCCACAATCAGGACTGCATACGACCGAGGCACACAGGGCCAACACCTGGCATCATGGTGTGGGGAGCTATCTCCTACACTGGCCGTACACCTCTGGTGATCGTCGAGGGGACACTGAATAGTGCACGGTACATCCAAACAGTCATCGAACCCATCGTTCTACCATTCCTAGACCGGCAAGGGAACTTGCTGTTCCAACAGGTCAATGCACGTCCGCATGTATCCCATGCCACCTAAAGTGTTCTAGAAGGTGTAAGTCAACTACCCTGGCCAGAAAGATCTCCGGATCTGTCCCCCATTGAGCATGTTTGGGACCGGATGAAGCGTCGTCTCACGCGGTCTGCACGTCCAGCATGAACGCTGGTCCAACTGAGGCGCCAGGTGGAAATGGCAAGGCAAGCCGTTCCACAGGACTACATCCAGCATCTCTACGATCGTCTCCATGGGAGAATAGCAGCCTGCATTGCTGCGAAAGGTGGATATACACTGTACTAGTGCCGACATTGTGCATGCTCTGTTGCCTGTGTCTATGTGCCTGTGGTTCTGTCAGTGTGATCATGTGATGTATCTGACCCCAGGAATGTGTCAATAAAGTTTCTCCTTCCTGGGACAATGAATTCACGGTGTTCTTATTTCAGTTTCTAGGAGTGTAGTATTGAAGCAATGTATCCATTGTCGTTTTGGCCTTGTGACCGTGTAGGAAAAAAAAAATTAAATGTAGTATCTTGCTTAGCTGTGAAGTACATGAATGCTATGATGGGCAGTAGTGTATCCCAATGACTCTGTTCAGCATCAGCATAGATCGAAAGAATATTTGCCAGGGTATTACTAAAGTGGTATGTGAGGCCTTTCGTCTGTGGATGGTAGGAGATTGTCATCCTGTTGGTAATGTCATGGCGTGAAATTACATTGTGCTATCAAAACTATCCAGGCACCACCCAGAACACACGTTATTCATATTAGTTACATTGTGCTGCCACCTACTGCCAGGTACTTCAAATCAGCGTCCTCAGTAATCATCAGACATGATGAGAGAGTAGAATGGGACGCCCCCCCCCCCTCCGGAACTGACAGATTTCGAACGTGGTCAGGTTATTGGGTATCACTTGTGTCATATGTCTGTACGCGAGATTTACACACTCCTAAGCGTTCCTAGGTCCACTGTCTCCGATGGGTTGGTGAAGTGAAAACGTGAAGGGACATGTACAGCACAAAAGCGTACAGTCTGACCTCATCTGTTGACTGACAAGACTGCCAACAGTTGAGAAGGGTCGTGGTGTAATAGGCAGACATCTATCCAGACCAGCACAAAGGAATTACAAACTGCAAATACTATGACAGTTAGGCGGGAGGTGAGAAAACTTCGATTTCATGGTCGAGTGGCTGTTCATAAGACACATATCACGCTGGTAAATGCCAAATGACGCCTCACTTGGGGTAAGTAGAGTAAACATTGGCCGATTGAACAGTGGGGCAATGGTGTGGAGTGGCGAAACACGGTACACAAGGTGGCGATCCGATGGCAGGCTGTGGGTGTGGCGAATACGTAGTGAACGTCATCTGACAGCGTGTGTAGTGCCAAGATTAAAATTTGGAGGCGGTAGTGTTATGGTGTAGTCGTGTTTTTCATGGAGGGGGCTTGCA
Organism: Schistocerca gregaria; assembly: GCF_023897955.1. Taxonomy (NCBI): domain Eukaryota; kingdom Metazoa; phylum Arthropoda; class Insecta; order Orthoptera; family Acrididae; genus Schistocerca; species Schistocerca gregaria. Next base: position 767,421,455 of record NC_064920.1, read on the forward strand.
CCCCTTGTTGTCCTGCGTGACATTATCACAGCAAAGGCCTACACTGATGTTTTAAGCACCTTCTTGTTTACCTCTGTTGAAGAGCGATTGCACTTTCAACATGATAGAGCACCTATTCATAGTGCATGGCCTGTGGCAGAGTGCTTACATGACAATAACATCCCTGTAATGGACTGGCCTGCACGGAGCCCTAACCTGCATCCTATAGAACACCTTTGGGATGTTTTGGAACGCCAACTTTATGCAAGGCATCACCGACAAACATCAGTACCTCTCCTCAGTGCAGCACTCCGTGAAGAATGGGCTGCCATTCCCCAAGAAACCTGATTGAACGTATGCCTGTGAGAGTGGAAGCTATCATCAAGACTAACACTATATTGAATTCCAGCATTGCCGATGGAGGGTGCCAAGAACTTATAAGTCATTTTCAGCCAGGTGTCCAGACACTTTCGGTCCCATAATGTATCTCTGATACTAGTATTGTCTGGAAAACTTTTCCACGACAAGAGATGATGACGAGGGGTGATCTAGGCTTCAAAATGATGTCTTCTACAAGGAACCTTGCAATTTCCAGAGCTTTGGTAGTCGTTACAGCTTTAGTGACAGTATAGTGGGTGAGCTGGTCAGCACAGACTATTATCCATTGATTCCTGTTGGTTGACTTCGGGAACCTCCCCGAGAGATGAATTCCAATTTGGTGGAATATCACTGCTGCAGATGGAATTGGTACCAAATGCTGAGAGGTAAAAGGGGCATGTTTCTGTCATTGGCATTCCTTTTGGTGGCTCACATTGTGTTCTAAGGGTTGGTAGAGACCTGGCCAGTAATACCTGCGTTTGATTATGCCTTGAGTCTTCACAAATCCCAGGTGACTAGATGTTTGAGCATCATGGGAAAATTGTAGGACAGACAGCTGTAGATGAACTGGGAGTGAGCCAGGAGGATGAGCAGCTATTTCCGTCCCACTGAATTGTAATTCCTCTTGTACAATGCCCTGTTTGTTACATAGAATGCTCCTATGCTCAGTTCCTCCTTCAAGGCTTCTATGGGCTTCAGCAATGCTGGATCTTCCCTCTGTTCAGCAGCAGTGTCATCCATGTTGTTGCGTTTTGCCAAAGGATTTCTTGAAAGGCAGTCAATGTCCTTGTGTTTGCGTCTGCTTTTGTATACCACTGTGATGTCATATTCCTGAAGATTTAGTGTCCATCTTGCCAGCCGATCTGATGGATCATTCATGCACATCACCCAGCAAGGAGGATTGTAATTTGTTACAACAGTGAATGTTTTGCCAGATAGAGTCAGAACTTGTTGATGGCCCAAACAAGTGCAAGGCACTCTTTTTCAGTTGTACAGTAAATTATCTCAGACTTGGAGAGTATTCTGGAACCATAAGTTATTACCTTTTCAACACCTTCTTGAATGTGCAATAGAACAGCCCCTATTCCAGAACCGTTAGCATAAAAAAGAGTGAACTTCTGTCTCGGCATTATCATCATACAATGGTGGAACTGTTGATGATTTTAATACATTCTTAAGGACAAGGGAAGTGCCTTCTTGTGGTTTGTTCCAGGAAATTTGGCGTCTCACTCAAATACTTCTTGTTACGGAAGTGCCTTATTACAAAGGTATGGTTTGGATTCCATGTTAAAGTTTAATTTCCCTTTGCTGGTATGGTTACAGGTGTAGGTTATGAACACAGAAGTTGCCTAAGTGGTGTCTAGTTTGACAGACTTGCATTAGACCACATAGCCACACCAAAATATTATTATGTTTATTATTGGAAAAGGAAACAATTTTTTTTAAATTAACTAATTCAGGTACATAGATATATTATCTTATTAAGAAAAATATTTTTACACTGTTCATTGCTATTACATCACTGATCACTGCCCATACTACACACACTTCATTGACACTTCATTGTAGTGTACACACAACCCCCCCCCCCCCCACACACACACTCACAAAAACGGATCATCATCAGGAGCTTGATGATAATTCCGCCACTCTATGAAATTCTTTGTGTTGTCCCCTTGGCCCATCTGAAAAAGTTTGCACCTCACCACAATAAATGTGACATCATGCTCAATAAAATAGAAAAAGCAAGAATTGTCTATTACAGATCCTGGGCATAGGATTATTTTACAGTAGGAATCTATACTGTAGAATGACAGCTGTTTATAATTAAATAATGTTAATTTTTTATCGTTCCTAACTCTGCATTATCTAAATGATTGTTGAGTTTGTGGGATGAATTCTGTAAGAGGCATTCTTCAACTAACTTTTTAAATGTTTAAGTTTTAATTATTTTTTTAATGTCCTTGTACAAATTACTGTACAATTTTATTCCCTTGTAGAAAATGCCATTTTTTATTTGGCTTTCATTCAGAATCTTGCATTTCTGCGTAAAGAAAGCGAGTTATCCTCACTTTAAGATTACATGTAAATAAGTCAATAGGCACTAGAATAGGTGAAACGAGTAGCCCTCAGTTCTCACGTTTTGTGATTGCACTAAATGTGGAATAGACGCTGGGAAGAAGCTGTGGGCTTCTTTCAGTGATGCAAGTAACGAGAACTACTGGCTGTTATGACTGATATTAGTGTAATCAATATACAGGTAATTTATTTCGACGAAAATGAAGGAATGTTAGAAGAAAAAACTCTGATACAACCTGTTTATGCAGTAGTTCTGCCACATTTGTCTCAGGGAAATTTAGTTACATGGCATCTTCATCAAAGACTAAAATATTTGACACACCAAAATATGACGAACAAATTGCACAAATGATGGAAATGGATATGACAATAGAAGTAGGATTTGTTCTATCTCTTCAGGGAAGAAAACAATATGTTGGAAAATATATACAACCCAACATGCTAATTGTAACTGTAATTGCAACTGTAATTTTATTTATCCTGTAAATCATGTGTGCAGAGAAGTACATGATGATATAGGACAAGTCAAAAATGGAGATGAGATGATACATGGTTAAATGATCATGACAGTGGTATTATAATGATACAAATGTTCACGTAATAAATATGTAATGCCAAGAAGCAGACTGCACAATATTTCTAAATAAGTTCACATTATTAAGGGAAAGAAACATATAAGCAAATAACATGGAACACATTTACAAATTCGTTACTAAAGTAAAACAGTAAAGGTGCCACACTTCTGTTCTAAAGTACTCAGGTTTACATGTAAAACTGTATGGAACATGTACAGAACAAGTAATATGGAAATTCAAAAGTATACATTAAAAAAAGGAAATAACATTGAATTACAAAAGAATAATATACATTTTAAAAATCATTGCTAAAGGAAGACAGTAAAGGTGACACACTTCTGTACTAAGCTGTTCAGATCTACATAAAATATACAGAAAATAGACAGAACAAATAAGATGGAAATTCAAAAGTATACATTAAAAATACATTACCAAAGGGAAAACTCAGTTCTGTATTACAAAGTTTAGGTTTGCATACAAATGCATAGAGCAGGGACAGAAAAAGTAAAATTTAAACAGACTTAAATTGCTTATAGAAGGTGAACTTTAAGGTGAAATTAGAATTTTATGTCAAGAAATGCAGTAACAGAGTAAAAAGAGTAATTTAACAAAATTTATTTTAGTTTTATTCTCATTTCCTTCAGATTATCAATTGTCTTGGTCTCTGGTGGGAGATGGTAATAAATTTTTATGCCCATATATTTAACACCAGTAGCATATAATTTGGTGCTGTGTGCTATAATTTTTAACTGAGATTTGTATCAAGCATCAAACATGTGTGGCAGTCTACATTTCTGTATAGGATACCTAAATGCTGAGCTACAAAGCAAACCAGTTCGATTATATAAAGGCAGGAAGGCTGTTTTTTGTGTAATAATTCTGACCTCCTGATTTTTTAATTTGAAAACTGGATTGGATTCAGAACTATTTTCCCAGAAAATTAGGATATAGCTCATAATGGATTCAAACAGAACATGATATATGAACTTCAAAGTGTCAGTATTGGCTGAATGTTTTGTTTATCTGTGTAGGTAGCACATTTTGCTGAGCTGCTTTGCAACTATCTCAGCTTGCAGTTTCCAGTTTAGTGTACTACTATTAGTTACTCCAACGAATTTGGTGCCCTGCACACTGACAATTTCATCTTCGTCAATATGTATGTCTGCACTGAAGCAGGTAATATTCTTACATTTTCTGTGTGTTTTCTGTGTCAGGTGGCTTCATTAATTGTTTCTTGAAGCGCATCCTCGTTGTTGGAAATTAAAATATTTGTATCATCAGCATACAAAAAAGAATTAGCATTAGGGATGTTTTCTGGGAGGTCATTTATGAACAATGTGAAAAGGACTGGGCCAAGAACAGACCCATGTGAGACACCACAAGTTATATTTAAGGTATCTGACCTGCAATAGGTAGAATCCTTGGAGTTTCTGATTTCTACATATTGTCTCATTTCACTCAGACAGCTACTGAACCAACTGTGAGCAGAAGCCCTGATTTCAAATTTCTCAAGTTTTGTAATCCAAAGAGCAGCTTATGGTTGACCATATCAAACGTTTTCGAGTGGTCTAGGAATATACCAACAACAAACAGGCTGTTTGTGATCAATTAGACTTGGGCACTTGTCGAAAAATTCATAGAATGCATTTACGGAGAAACCCATATTGAGAAGATGTTACAATGTTGTTGGAGTATAAAAAGGATTCTAATCTTATGGAAACACTGTATTCAAAAATTTTTGGAAATGCAGATAATATTGCAATAGGCATGTAATTTTCCATGGCAGTTTTGTCTCCTTTCTTGACAGTGGTATAATCTTAGAGATTTTTGGCTGACCAGGAAATTTCCCTCTTCAAATGAAATGATAATGATATTACACAGAGGCCTACAGATTAAACTGGAATACTATTCAAGTGAAAGCAAGATACCATATATTTTTTGATTCCTTTCCTTATAATATACTCTGTTTCACGAAGTGTAGTTGGAGATAGGATAAAGACATTCAAGAGAATATTGTTGTTCAGATGATTGTGTGGAGTGTTTGAATATGCAGTTAAGATATTTTGTGAAATTTCTGAAAAATATTTGTTAAAACTATTGGCAGTTTTATGTATATTTTCTGTTTTTTTGTCGTTCTATGTTCACCTTAAATTTATTCTCTGTGGTTCTCTTTCTTTGGGTTTGGTTGTGTATTAAACTCCATACTGTCTTACATTGTTAGAGAAGTTACTAGTGAGGTTATCATTATGAACCTTTTTTGCTGCTTTAATCACTCTTCTATAAGTAGTTCTGTATCTTTTAAAGCACAAATTGAATTCTTCCAGCTTGCCACTGTCCAGTTTGATAGCTCTCTGCGGTAGCCTCATTTTTTCTGAGGATGTTTTAATGTATTTTGTAACACAAGAATTTGTATTTCTCTGGGCTATGGCTTTGTTTTAAAGGTAATTGAAGTGGTACTGGAATATCTGTATGAGGCTTTCAAATTATTCTCCTACTGTTGGTGAATCATATGCACTTTTCCAGTCCACTTTCCTTGAATTATACGTAAAATTATTTAAATTACTTTCATTATAGTTTCTGCATTTCATAGGTACTCTTGGTGATTTCAACTGAATAATAAGTGCACTATGATCTGAAAATCCAACATTGCTGACTTTTACAGTGAAATCAATAGCAGTTGCAACCTGGTCAACACAAATTGTTAGCCTCCTTGTAGACGTGACTTTTATATTCAACCTAACAGGGAACATTAGGTTCACAAAATGTGACCTTTTGGGAGGTTCTTCAAGAAAATTGATTATTAAGATCTCCACATACAACAGCTTTTTAAGAATTATTATGAGATGCTTTTTCTAGTAATAAGGTTACATTTTTAGGAACAAGAGCGAAATTATTATATAGCGATCTGTATGTACATATTTAGGCCTGCAATCTCTAATACTGCTACTTCAATGTCTTTGTCTAAAGGATAGATTTCGCAGGTGTGGAAAGGTTCACCTTTGATACCACTTCTCAGGTATATATAAAGTTCCACCATTTTAATAGTTTTTCCTAATTAACCTAAAATTTTCAATATATTGATAAGAAAACTCCAGCTCTTTTAATTGATGTTCATTAATACACGAAACATGCATATCAGATAATGTAGTAGCATCACTTGTGAGGACTTCAGGTTCACTTACTTTATTTGGTAGTCCTTGAACGTTGTGAAATTATATTTTCAAGCTGTTGCAAATGTGATTTTCTGTCCAATGTGTGGAAATAGGGGAGGCATGTGCATGTTTGCTATTTCCTCTTGTGGATCAGGCGGCTTGCCCATGAAAATTTTCATTTTTGGATGGTGTTTTTTTTTTTTATTGTTGATCTTCTTGGAAAATTTAAGCTCCTGCAGCTCCTGGTTGGAACTGTATCTCAGATGGAATGTGAATTTCTGGCAATGAGTGTGATGGCATTAGAATCTGCTGAGGACTTATAGGTTTGCCAGTTGGGCTCTTGATTTGATTTCTTGGTTCTTCAATAGCAGCCAGACCCCACCTAGAGTTTCTTCTATTTTCCTCAGTGGCGGTTTTTCATTTTCTGTTCTGTCAATTGAAGTTAGTGAGAGCTCTGGCGACGCTGTTTGCTTTTCTATTGGAGCTGATGTGCCTTTTTTTTTTAGTTTTCTCAGCAGTGATTGAGTCATGAAGTTATGTTGAAGTTGAAGGTAAATCTTCTGTTGTCGCTGATGTAGTTTTATTACTTGAATCAGTGATTTGAGGGCAGTGTAACCATGTCATCAGGTGCTGATAGGGGAGATAAATTTGGATCTGTGCAATCAGCATTAATTGCCTGGCAATTTTTTAGTGATATATGTGTTACCCTTTCCATTGAGGTGTTTCCCATGAGTAGTGAACAATGCTCTGTTTATATTTTCAGTGGACACAAAGTTTACATGGGGAAATGCAGCACATATGTTTTTGAACAGCCTGTTTGTATTATCTGTTTCTTTATTCACAAATCAGAGATCAACTGTTTTTGAACAACCTATTTGTATTAGCTGTTTCTTTATTCACAAATCAGAGATCAAATTGGAAATTCTATGCAAACAGTTTTTTAATTGCCTAAACCTTTTAAATAATCTGTTAATTTGTGAGTAGTCTCTTTTGCTTCATTTCTACTAGCACAATATTTTTATCATTTTGTTCTACATTGTTATTGATATACCGTTTTTCGTGATTTCACTCAAACTTGCACGAGATTTCACAAAACTCGCTGCATTAGCTACGTTCTCAGACATTAAACGTTCGTGCCAATCCTCTTCCATGTCTATCAGGATAAACTGAGGTGCTGCGATTTTTCAACAGGGATTTTCCATAGTGTATAACGTAACAGGCTGCAATGTTTACTGTTTTGTTTATAACGATTGTTTTGTAACGTTGCTTTGGGATCGATTTATTTCGCTCATTTTCCTTGAATATAGGCAGTACTAGGCCTGCAAAAAATTCTAAACTATTTATCACTATGTTCCGGTGATGGATTCAAGTCTGTGCCCTGTAGAGGTCCTCAGGTCTTGTCGCACTTGTTCTTCTGATGATTTTGTACCACTTTAAAAAATTTTTAAGTATTTTTTGCTTCTTTCAGAAACAAACGCTATGTGTCCATCACTGAATTACTCACAACTTTCTTGCACATTTCAGTTGCTGATTTTCGACTGTTACAATTTAGGCCACGAACACAGGGATTGTTTGGTACAGTAGATTGAGGGAAACACTCAGAATGATACCACATCTGATATGTAGTACATCTTCTTACACCTTTTACTACATTTTCACCACACAACTGACATTTTATTGACCCATACCTTTACGAATTGATTTGTTGCTACCTCGACACATAGCGCCATGTCTTTAAACAGCGGTTTTTTGGCGAAAACACGAAATATAACTTGTGATTTTCAATCGTCTGAACAATACATCTATGGCATTGGTACTACTTTTTTTACCCTCTGCTGCTTCCATATTTCCTTTCAACGTAAAGCGTGTGCTCTCACTATAACAAACATCGACTACTGTTATTGCAAAATAATGAGCCACTGAAATAAATCATTAACTTATTTTGTATCAGTCTTGTGTTGTTTAGTTTCAATATAATTTGCAATTATGACAAAACTTCCTATTCCGCCAGTAGAAAGATAGATGAATAGATGTAATTTTTCTTCTTGTTACTCCAATGCATTTCTTCTTGTAAATATAGCACTCACAGCTGTTGCTTTCATTTGTCATATAGACCATATAATTGTCATATAGGTCATAAGGAGGCCAAAACGAAAAATAAAAGAAACAAAGTATTAATAAAAGGTTACAGAAACGAAATTGACAATATTTTCTCTATCTAGAACGAAGAAGATATATCATTCTCAAACATTCATTACATGCACAACATTTTTCTTCCGTTTCAGTAGTAAAACTGTGAGAAGGCAGGACAATAAAAGGTATAGTAATTATAAGGAATGTTCACACTTAACGGGAATGCAGACAGGAGACGTCTGGTATTTGGACAGATGCAAGCACACCCGTAATTTTCAAGGCACAGATATAGCGAAACTGCGAAAGACCACTGTGCATGGAAATTTAAAACATACATATGCCGAAAGACAACACACACACACACACTATAAACTCCTGCGCCAATATACAACAAAACAAGTTGTCGATTGCGAATATTAATTAGGAAAGGCTAAATGAACCAAGGTAGAAAGTACCTCTTCTTGCTGCACCGGATGGTGACAGCTATCAACCTGAAGATACATATCAGTTTAACAAGGCTATGGTACCTGTTAATGGCATGTTCCAGCGTACTATCAACCTCCCTCCTGATCAACATAGCAAGGAAAGGACTGCAACCATCCTTTTCCACTTCCACTTCCATGAATATTCGGTGGACTGAGTTCAAATATTGTAAAACACCGTTTAAACTGTCATTTCCGCGAGACCAAGCAACAACAGTATCGTCTACATATCTGGAAAAGCACACAAATTTCAATGCCTCTGACTCTAGGGAACACCGCAACTCTATCTGTCTGCTCGTAGAACCAGTCATTGAATAAAAAGTGGAAGTCAACAAATATCGAAATAGGTTCATCACTTCAACACCAAATCTAACTTCAGTTAAGTGTTGCGGACCAGACAAAAGAATGCGAGTGAAGAGAGAGGCTATATCAAAACTAACTAAAATATGAGAGTCTTTCGAACCCAATAGCTCTATAGAAGTAAGAAATGTGTCATACACTATTTTAGATATGTGCTGGTAGCTGTCTTTTAAAAGCCTACTGCCAGTGTGTGGAGACTGAAGAGCAATGTGATATAAAGATGTGATGTATGTGAAAGTCTGTACATCTTACTACGTTTTATCTCTGAAATAAAATTTATTTCCGAGATAACTTTCACATTCTAGAAAGCCACTTTTCAATGTTGCCATGGTGGTGTAGTAACATCTCTGACTCGGTAAATGAAGGACTCCTGCCTCCAGAGACAGTGGGAATCAGTCAGCTCTGTACACTCTTAACGATTACATGAGTTATGTTTATTGTGCTTTCCCATAGCTGGTGTGGAAATCGTATCTGTGTACTTTGTCACTATTCTGCTATCACACTGCTGGTACCCGTTTCCCACTGTGCGGACCCCGAAAATTTGCTGTCGAAAATCTGCTGCGTCGGTTACACCATCGAGAAAGCTAGTGTACAACCTCACTGTTTTTTTGAAAGTGTCGACACCACCTCTCAACAACTGGTCATGAATTCTGCAGTCATTCCACGTGCAAAATCACCAAATATCCCCAAAAGCTTGGACGATACTAAAGTGCAAAAGGATATAGCGACAAGGCCTTCATTGTTCGGTACATCTTTAGACCAACCTCTTATTGCCGCCGTTGGCAAGCAGCGAACTGTGCCGTAATGGGTGTCGAATTTACCGAGTGCCTTCATGATAAACATTTCAGAGTTGACATCAAGGAAACGTATTCCTGGTGCTTTAGACAAAAGTTAAGCAGAGAATCACAATAAACAATGGCCACCTGCCTCCGCAACAAATGTTATTCTAAGAGGCTTCAACATATGCACACTACAAAACATCGCATGTTCCAGTGCTAGGGATTATCAGCATTAGACACTCGCATTAACGAAATGAACTATACAGACGCCATCCACAGTGCCATTACGGTTGAACAACAAAGGTCCAAGCCATACCACCCTGTCGTTCTGTTTCGTCATCCATCTGCCAAAAGATTGTGGGGTCAAGATTTACATCACCTTTCAGCACTTGTGCATTCTGATTTTCCAAACCCAGTTCGGACTTTTGCGACAAAATGTGATTTCCGTGAAACAGACTATGATTGCACTCATATCCCAGCCACACTGGGCATCACAACTGACTTGCTTCTGGTCGAGAATCATGCTTCGCATTTGCTTGTCTCGGCAAGGTCACATACCGGTGCCTCTCGGTTTGGGGGACGTCAAACCCGCGTCAGCCACGTCGCGAACGACTACACATCCAGACGAACTGCATGAGACAAATACTGTACCGCTGGATAATAAATGGACCACTCCTTCCTTCGTTACAGTGCCAGGACGTACTACGCATTCTCACATACGTTTCCCGCCGTCTCAGACATCTGACATTGGTAAAGTCAAACGAGCGGCCGTTTTTCGAACAGGCACCCTAGTTCTACGCACATCGCCAAATGACGCCGACGCTTCCCGCGCCGCGACATGTCCCGCCTCATCACGCGTCCCCTTACGTCGAGCGGCATTTTATGCCTGTCTCGCTGACCGACGCTCGCGAGCCTCCTGTGTCTCCTGCGTCATGGCAAGCCTACCTCAGATGGTGTCTTATAATCAAATTACTGAAGGCCATCACACCATCCATCACCATTCAAAACTACCATGGTTTCGCCCGGATTCTCCTGCAATGTGGTTTGCCCTATTTGCCCTAAGCGAGTGTTTGATGTCAGCCAGTGGCATCATTGGTGATGTCAAGAAGTTCGCCACTCTTTGTAACGGCATTGGAGACAGTGCGGACCTCATTAGCACCTTGCTTTTGGAATTTCCGGCTTATCACAAATAAGAAACTGCCGACACATTACTACTACAACGACTAACACGCACGCCTGAGCGACAGCTACATCTCATCATCAACGAGACTACTTTGGGTAACAGCACGCCATCTTCGCTCTGGCGCCGCCTGTGAGTACTAAGTGATACAACACTCCAGCCTGATCATGTACTATGGACACATTGGCTCCTGAAACTGCCAGAGAACATACAGAAAGCGAAGCTTGTGCCTGAGGAGGCACGTTTAGATTTTGAACTTCGACTCGCTGACAGAAGGGAGGCACTATCACATTGCGTTCTAATCAACAACCAACTGTGCTACACTGCAGTCGACGCCCGTTACGTCTGCCCTGAAATGGTTTTGCACGATCGCAGCAGAGCTGCCCCAACATTCTGAACAGCCGCAGACCACCCGATGATGGCCCGACTGATCAGAACCAGGGCATGCCCGCCGCCTCTGCCACCCTGAGCACCTTTGACACCTCCAGCGGACGACAGTCGCCTGACGCGACAGCTGAGATTGTCGCCCTCCAGCTGGCCACCGCCCCAGATCTGTGTATAAACAAAAGCTGCGCTGACTAAGTGCATCGCCCGCTTCCACGTACAACTCACAACAATGCTACTGCTAGTTTCACGTCAGATTTGGGCAGGATGCACAGTGCTGCAGACAACCCTGCACCTACCCAAATCTAGAATGGCGACCTGGCATAGGCGCACGACACTGCTCTTCATTAACAAGATGTCTATGCACTGATGCAGCATTTCAATGGGCAATCCCTGAACATTCATCCATCACAGGTGCCTGCACACGTATTTCTTCGTTGACACCGAGACCAATGTGGGCACTCTACTGCCTGCTCTCTCTCACCTGCTGCATTGGCGCCATCGCTGCTGCAGCTGTACATGGACAATGACATGGTAATCACAGTTGCTGGAACTGCACACATCATGCTCGATTTCGGCACAGATATACAAACACCTTGGATATTTCAAGTGGCAGAGACAGTGGAACCAGCCCTGGGAGCTGACTCCCCCCAGAACTACCAACTACTGCCAGATTTAAATCGTGCCCTCCTACCATGGCCGGATGGCCAGCAGCTGATCTGTGGCATGTCCAATGAAACGCTATCTGCAGGTATTTTAACGCCCTCGGTCACACTGCCACCACTCTATACACCATTCGATCTCAAGCTATAAGTCGAAACACTTCTCAACCAGCTACGCTTAGAGGCAGCTGAGAACTCATCATTACATCACGGCAACAAGCTCATGTGCATTATCAATGAACAACTACAAAGACAAATCGAGGACACCACCGTATCACTATATGCAACTCAACAATATCTCAATGACCTTCGTCGACTCAACACTGATCACTACCATGGGGGCACTACTATGGACACTGCTCAGGGTAGTGAAGCATCACAATCCCCACTCGAGTGCGCTCCTGAGGCAATGCTGTGTGATGTTAACATCGATGGCAAATCTAGTCAAGCCTCGCCTCCTGGATTCACTCTACGGTCCCTCATTACACCACATACAATCTGTACCATGTGAGACGCTACAGTCTACCACATTAAAATCACACCAGGTTCCCCTGTCTGGCACTGCCCCTATCATCGAGCACCCCACAGACTTAAAGTCGCTAAAGCTGTGGTGGACGAACTTTTGCGAGCTGACATAGTCTGGCCATCACACAGTGCCTGAGCCTTCCCAATCAAACTAGTTCCTAAAAAGAACGGTACTTGGCACCTACATGGCTCCTACCACTGCCTCAATGCATGTACAATCGTTGACAGCCGCCCCGTTTCGAACTTGAAGGATTTTTCCCACGTCTTGGCCAGGATGAAATTTTCAGCATACCTGCAAATTCTGGTAGCAGATGAAGATGTACCAAAAACTGTGATAATGACGCTGTTCGGTCGCTTTGAGTTCCTCTACATGCCGCGCAGACTAAAAACCGCAGCATGGACATGGCGAAGATTTATTGATAGTGTACTGTTCAGTTCGCCTTTTTGTTACACCTATCTAGATGACGTCATAATCTTTTTGAAAAATGAACAAGATCACCACGACCACCTGTCTGTCGTCCTTGATAAGCTGTCCACTCATGGTATCTTGATAAACGATGGATAGTGCCAACTTCGGCAGATCTATGTGACCTTTGTCGGACACCACGTTCTAATCCTGAGAAAACTGACTAGATACGCCTCCTGACACCTCCCAACAACTACCCAAGCATTGTGCAACAGGACTACATCTGGTAAATGACGCCTGTGTTCGACACTGCATGAACTACTAACCAGATTTGGGGTAGTTCGTTGCTCTCAAGACGATGTTGAGGGGAGACTCCTTGCCATATATACAAACCATCACCCATTTGCAGACGCCTTCTGCAACCCATCAGCGGTTTCTGCACCCAGGAGATTCTGCCACCTAGATTTCATAGCACAGTTCACTACTGACCTGCAGTACGTTTCAGGTGCTGAGAATATTGTGGGGGACTCTCTTTCCTATATTGCAGCTACCTCTGCCTGGTTGGACTTTGACAGAATCGCAGAAGCACAAGTGACAGAAGCCGATCTCCACAGCTTATTTAACAAAACAGACACCACATTCCAACTGCAATACGCATGCTACCCAGCATGAACAACCACATTTGGTGTGACGTTTAGAATGGACAGATCCAAACAATCATCCCAGAGCCGTATCACAGGACAGTTTTTGACCTTCTCCACAACCTCAGGCATCTGGGCATGTGCCGTACCGTATGCCTAACACAGAACACTTTGTCTGTCCTAACATTGAAAAGGGTTGTATCACATGGACCAGGACTTGCATTCTGTACCAGCAGGCAAAAAAATGGACACTTGCGCAGCGCCCTTTAGGGAAATTCCCGATTCCAAAGATGTGATTCCAGTATGTCCATATTGATATTGTAGAGCCACTCCCTGAACTCACTTTCACGCACAGTTTCGTGCACACCACTCCTGTCCCGCCAGAAGCTAACATGGCAAGACGCACCTCTCATGTTTCAGCAGACTGTACACTTACCATTGCCACCCCAGCATACACCACACTTCTTCTATGTTGGACCAGTGTCTGCAGTTCGAATCCAAAGTGTTCAATGACTTATGGCATATCTTGCAGGAGAGCTTCTGTGAAATTTGGAAGGTAGGAGACGAGGTACTGGCGGAATTAAAGCTGTGAGGACGGGTCATGAGTTGTGCTTGGGTAGCTCAGTTGGTAGAGCACTTGCCCGTGAAAGGCAAAGGTCCTGAGTTCGAGGCTCGGTCCGGCACACAGTTTTAATCTGCCAGGAAGTTTCATATCAGCGCACGCTCTGCTTCAGAGTGTAAATGTCATTCTGGAGCTAATGAATGCAATCTTAGCGCAACTACTTCGTTTGTACCGAAATTCAGCGAAATGCTGATCTGGTTCACATTTCAAAACGTTTCTTTTCGGAATTTAATTTTGATGCATACCATACATACGATAACATTGCCTGAAAAATGGATGCTGGAAGTTCATACTGAATTATGCTGTGAATCGTTCTGCATCTGCGTGGTTGTGCAACACTGCTGGGTTTTCAGAAGAAGATCGTCTTTTTGAATTAATTTAACTTTACGATAAAAGTAAAAATCACATAGCTGGCACACAGGAGTGCTGTTTAGTAATATTAATTCTACAGTGCAAGTCGATTGACCCTCATCATCTATAAACTCGCTATCATATCGACGGCATTAGTTTGCCCACTTGTTATCAGGAAAAATTGTCCTCAAGATATGTTTTGTAAACAGAATTTGCCAGTTTACTGGATTTGGAGCAAGAGACATAAACATGTTTAATGAATCATTTAAACGATTGACCTCTTCTATACCATGAGGACCAAATTAATCATCAGTTTCTTAGAAGTGTAGGAAAGCTTTAGGCAACAGTTTTCCAGATACTGCGATGGAATATGGCACAATAAACATAGCGCTATTTTATGTACTCTAAAACTGCGTCAAGGATTTGTTTTTCTCCTTTAAGCAATAATAGGTTTCGAATGATCATCTTTTCAGCTTACTCGGACTTGTCTTCATATAACGAGGCTTAAAATTTTAATTCTTTACTAATCCAAATTGTTTGAAAAATTTGTGTAGTTTGTTACTATTCCTTATGGATTTATTTACCTTGCTAAACTTCCCATTCCCACCAATTTCGATGACGAAAAAAATGCAAATGAAAAAAGAAACTGCAGAACTTATTTGGGAATCAAACACATGTTCTCTACATTGGTCGCTACACCAACGTTGATCAGCGTCTGCCTTATGGGTAAACAAGTGGCAATCGAAGATATTTTTTACCTCGATTTCTAAGAAAATATAAGTTTGCGGACCCCATATGTGATGAAAAATGTTCAATTTTCAATTATCTATCGATTCCGTCAGTTCTTAGTTTATGGCGCATCATAGACTTAAGGGCTGGTTTTCTCAAAACCAGGGGTTTGGCGACCAATAATATTTTCGAAACTTTCATTTTAGCGTGTAAACAAGCGACCTACGAAATATGAGCCGAATCGGCTGGTGGTGTTTGAGGTCTACCCCTTGATAGTCTATCAGCAAAATAAAGCTTACAGTTAGTAAAAAGCCCTTTTATTACTGTTATTACTACAGTAACTTGCGAAAACTGCTATTTGTAAGTCTTGGTGAAATAAGATGATCTCATATACAAATGTCACACTACAGTGTTTCTCAAAATAAGAAATTACTTTGTTGATGAATAATCCAACTGGCCACAAACACCTTCAGAATGCCTTAGTTCAATACCATAATTGGTTTTAGACTATCAAGCTCATCTTCAGATCGCTAATGTTTACCGTTACATAAGTATTTTCGTCAGCGGCATATTATCTGCTCCTGCAACATGACTGAAGCTCCTAGAACCTCTCGGCCACAGTGGCCGGCTCACAAACACCAACTGGTCATATTTTTGTAGCGCTATGTTTGGTTCGATTATACTGTGTAATTATTTCTGAGGGGCTATCTGTCTATTTGTATGGACTGTGAAGATTAAAATGCATCCACATTTGACCTTTTACTGCTCTGTTCAGATGTTCCTCGATATTCGTCTTCAGGTGGGTGAATGTTGAGTAGAGGTGTATTCCACACTTCCCCATCACGATCTTGAAATACCTATTTTAAAACTTTCCACCATGAAGGTTGTCCAGACATCAATCCGTTTCTGTCTGTAACAAACTTTCAAACACCTCTGCTATATCTCTCCCCATTTTCGATTTTGCAGGTACTGCTTAAGCAGATCTAGAGTGTGTATCAATGAGCATTGAAATATACTTGAAACAATTATTCACATGTGAATATTCTCTCAGATCTACAAGATCACGCTGCCATAAGTCATCCAAATCTCTGATCATAACGTGCCTGTGATGGTATGTTTTGTGTACGGTTTGTGTAGTTCATATTCTCTCTCTATGCTCTGAAATTATTGAAACAACCTTATTTGAATGAGCTGTATTACTAGTGACAGCTGATGCCATGAGAAATCATAACCACTCTATTAGCTTACTGTGATCGTCATAATATTTATACTGCGGGAATCGATTGTTCACTCCTATATGCTGAATGTGAGTGTCATCACCGCTGCTGTTTTCACTATCTAATACAGGTTTTATAATGGTTTTGTATTTCACACTGTTTTGACTTTTTGGTACTTAATTTGCTTTCTTATGTAGATCAGTGGAATGCAGGATTTCACCATATATTCCCAGGTCTTTCAGCGAATAATTTAGGGTTTTCGGAAGTCTGAAGAAAAAGTTCAGTAGGCCAGTTGTTTTTTGAAATTCCCTATCACCGATCTATATGGTATTATTAGTTAAACTTATAGGCTATGTGCCCAGCATTTACGGTTTTACCCTACTGATGCTGGATATTCTGTCTATCCTTGCATCCCTGTGACAGTTAATGAAGTCTGCAATGGTATCATCGTTAGCATCATGTAATTTTCCTGAGAGTTGCCCTAGACATTCAGTAGCTGGCTTAACTGTTTTTCTTAGTGTCTGCTCCCACTCCCAAAGTCTACATCTACATCTACATCCATACTCCGCAAGCCACCTGACGGTGTGTGGCGGAGGGTACCTTGAGTACCTCTATCGGTTCTCCCTTCTATTCCAGTCTCGTATTGTTCGTGGAAAGAAGGATTGTCGATATGCTTCTGTGTGGGCTCTAATCTCTCTGATTTTATCCTCATGGTCTCTTCTTGAGATATACATAGGAGGGAGCAATATACTGCTTGACTCTTCAGTGAAGGTATGTTCTCGAAACTTCAACAAAAGCCCGTACCGAGCTACTGAGGGTCTCTCCCGCAGAGTCATCCACTGCAGTTTATCTATCATCTCCGTAACACTTTCGCGATTACTGAAGGATCCTGTAACGAAGCACGCTGCTCTCCGTTGGATCTTATCTATCTCTTCTATCAACCCTGTCTGGTATAGATCCCATACTGCTGAGCAGTATTCAAGCAGTGGGCGAACAAGCGCACTTTAACCTACTTCTTTTGTTTTCGGATTGCATTTCCTTAGGATTCTTCCAATGAATTTCAGTCTGACATTTGCTTTACCAACGATCAACTTTATATGATCATTCCATTTTAAATCTCTCCTAATGCGTACTCCCAGATAATTTATGGAATTAACTGCTTCCAGTTGCTGACCTGCTATTTTGTAGCTAAATGATAAAGGATCTATCTTTCTATGTATTCGCAGCACATTACACTTGTCTACATTGAGAATCAATTGCCAATCCCTGCACCATGCGTCAATTCGCTGCAGATCCCCCTGCATTTCAGTACAATTTTCCATTGTTACAACCTCTCGATATACCACAGCATCATCCGCAAAAAGCCTCAGTGAACTTCCAATGTCATCCACAAGCTCATCTATGTATATTGTGAATAGCAACGGTCCTACAACACTCCCCTGCGGCACATCTGAAATCACTGTTACTTCAGAAGACTTCTCTCCATTGAGAATTACGTGCTGCGTTCTGTTATCTAGGAACTCTTCAATCCAATCACACAATTGGTCTGATAGTCCATATGCTCTTACTTTGTTCATTAAACGACTGTGGGGAACTGTATCGAACGCCTTGCGGAAGTCAAGATACACGGCATCTACCTGTGAACCCGTATCTATGGCCCTCTGTGTCTCGTGGACGAATAGCGCGAGCTGGGTTTCACACGACCGTCTTTTCCGAAACCCATGCTGATTCCTACAGAGTAGATTTCTAGTCTCCAGAAAAGTCATTATACTCGAACATAACACGTGTTCCAAAATTCTACTACTGATAGACGTTAGAGATATAGCTCTATAGTTCTGCACATCTGTTCGACGTCCCTTCTTGAAAACGGGGATGACCTGTGCCCTTTTCCAATCCCTTGGTACGCTACGCTCTTCTAGAGACCTACGGTACACCGCCGCAAGAAGGGGGGGGGGGGGGGGGGGGGCAAGTTCCTTCGCGTACTCTGTGTAAAATCGAACTGGTATCCCATCAGGTCCATCGGCCTTTTCTCTTTTGAGCGATTGTTTCTCTATCCCTCGGTCGTCTGTTTGGATATTTACCATTTTGTCATCTGTGCGACAATCTAGAGAAGGAACTACAGTGCAGTCTTCCTCTGTGAAACAGCTTTGGAAAAAGACATTTAGTATTTCTGCCTTTAGTCTGTCATCCTCTGTTTCAGTACCATTTTGGTCACAGAGTGTCTGGACATTTTGTTTTGATCCACCTACCGCTTTGACATAAGATCAAAATTACTTAGGATTTTCTGCCAAGTCAGTACACAGAACTTTACTTTCGAAGTCCTGATCTTCGCAGCTGTAGTTTCTCTCGCTTTCGTGCCTGAATGATTTTATGCTTACTCGATATCTTGTTGTATGCTAAGGAGCGTTCTATGCAGGGTACATCTTATCTACTTAGTTTTCTATGGCATTGACATTTACAGTTAAGTCATTTACTTTCTTTCCAGTTACATTAACCCTATTGTTTAATGTACTGATCGGTCTCACAAAGGTCTGGGAATACATCAGTGGTTCATTTTGTACACTCCCAACTTTAAGGTCACGTGCATGAAGTTCTTCATCCATGTACAAGCGACTGTTATGTCTATGTACACCCATACTGTCAGGTTGAGTGGTCAAAATGGTTGCGAACTTGTCCATGATATGATGTATACTGATGCAATCACCCCTTTTCATACCCATATATAACAGAGACTCGTGGAAATTTCGTCTATACCTACCATCATTCAGTTTTCTTGTTTCATCAGTAACAAGAACCCCACCCTGTGTGTGGTTCCAGCAGTCTCCACATTTATTTACAAATTCATTGAATGGCATATCAGTCCCTAGGTGGGATTGTTAAATGGGCCTTAAATTCAAACCGTCTTGTTTGGAGGTTATAATGAGCTCTGCATTATCTCTCAGCAACTAGTTTGGGATTCTGAAATATATCTGATTCAAATAAAACATGGCAACACCCATATATGACCAAAACAGAAATATCTCCAAATCTGATCCTGGATTCCATAGCAACATCGTTGAATATGAAAGCAGTATTTGGCTTTATATTTTCTGGTGGAGGGATATCACTGCTTTCATGAATGTCATGCATGTCGCAATGTCGACACCTTGCAAAATCTTTTTTAATTCATCATACTTAACAAATTTGGTTGAAGTATTTATAAATTATACATAAAAATCATCCTTGGGAATCAACCTGTCTAGCTCTATAAAAATTCCTGCAGTAGTCCCTGAGATTAGCCTGAACATAAAGACGAAAGCGCGATGTGGGACTTCGATTTGTATACGTACAGTAGAAAACAGAAGGTAGACAGAAGTAGAAGAAGATATGCGGGCAGTTTTCACTGTAACAGCTTATACATTGTCCTGGAAAAGCAGTTAAGCCTTCAGGATTCTGTTAATACCCAAGATGTCAGGTGGAATTATTGTCTTCTTATTCTGGCCCTCGCAGGGCTCTGAGCAGTGGGCTTTTGGTGGGCGGTGCAGCAACTATTGCCGAGTCAGTCAAGAACATACAGAATTCTCAGGAGCAACTAGACGAACCAAGAAGACATAACCGCCTGATGGAAGCAGCGCAGCAGTCATCAGAAAAGGACTATATCTGAAACCACACAAGAAATGGTTAGGTCTTTTCGTAAATTTTTTTACCTTAACCATCCTACCCAACAGTGACTGTGGGTGGACTCCAGTAATTATTCTGATTACACGTTTTTGAGCAATGAATACTTTTCTACTCGACGATGAATTACCCCAGAATATGATGCCATACGAAAGCAGTGAATGAAAGTAGGCATAGTAAGCTAATTTACTGAGATTCTTATCACCAAAATTTGCAATAACACTAATAGCATACGTAGCTGAACTCAGACGTTTTAGCAGACCATCAATGTGTTGCTTCCAGTTTAACCTCTCATCAATGGACACACCTAAAAATTTTGAAAATTCTTCCTTTGCTACAGACTTCTGTTCAAAGTCTATATTTTTACTGGAGTTGTGACATTTACTGTACGGAACTGTATATACTGTGTTTTATCAAAATTTAAAGAGAGTCCGTTTGCTGAGAACCACTTAATAATTTTGTGAAAAACAGCATTTACAATTACATCACTTAGTTCTTGGTTTTTGGATGTTATTACTATACTTGTATCATCAGCAAAAAGAACTCACTTTGCATCTTCATCAATATGGAATGGTAAGTCATTAATGTATATCAAGAACAGTAAAGGACCTAAGACCGAACACTGTGGGAGCCCGTACTTGATAGCCCCCCCCCCCCCCCCCCTGTTTGAGGAATCAGCTGTTGCTTTAACATTACATGAACCACTTATTTCAACTTTCTGCATTCTTCCAGTTAAGTATCAATTAAACCATTTATGCACTGCCCCCCTCAAACCATAATGATTTAGCTTATCTAAAAGAATTCCATGATTTACACAATCAAAGGCCTTTGAGAGATCACAAAAAATACCAATGGGTGATGCCCAGCTATTCAGAGCATTTAATATTTGATCAGTGAAAGCGTATATAGCATTTTGTGTTGAAAAGCCTTTCTGAAAACCAAACTGACATTTTGTTAGTACTTACAAATACAGCTCTGTTTAAGTTTATTAGAAAAAAAAAAAACAATATTCAAAGATTCTCCAGTGTATTTATGTGAGATACACTTTCAAAGATTAGGTGGAAATCCAGAGAACGAGGTATTGTGAATTCAGATATTGCTGTAGGATCTGGCGCCCATTTGTGGCTTATGTTAAAATAACACAAATAAAGTATATTATTTTGACAGATTTGGTGACTTGCAACCTCTGGAAGAATCACAACGATACTTCGTCAGCAGAAGACAAGTGTCTACGATTTTCAACGCCATCAAGAGTTTCGCACATACCTGTGTGGTCATCTATGTGTCATTTTCCTCCTAACGTTTACGAAGAAGGATATATAAGGAGTCACATTAAGCATCCATTGACCTGTTGAGATTCAGATGCAGTGTCATTTACTCGGACTTTAAAAGAACGATCGTTAGTATTAAGTGCGAATTACTACCCACGAATTGATTTATGCATTGGAGAATTATTTCTGGTCAGTGCAAATTAAATCGATAGCTGTGTTGTAGGGAGGGTTGGTCAAAGATAAGGCAGGGAGATATTTTAATCCCCAATTCTACCCTAAGAATGCTAAAATGCTCTGTGACTGCCATCCACATAGGGGAAGATGGATAATCATAATCATAAATTATGCCTTATGATCGAAATGCTAGAAACATGTAGATAACCCTAATGCATCAGTATAGAATGTTGTCTGGTATATTTTGATGTATATGCTCGAGAATTAACCTTGAATGGCCATACTGCACAGTCATCTATCTACATTCTCAATCTAGTGTATGGTAAATGCATACTAGTGGAGATCTGGTTTAGCGATGATACAGAAGTATGCTGCCATGTCATTGATCAGTATTGAAATTAAATAAAAAAGGATAAAATTGCTTAAAACTGATCGCAATACCAACTGTGGTACTTATTACAGCATAATGACGGTGTCTTTTCCATACCCCTTGTCCACTGGTATACTGTGATATACTGTTGACTCCGGTGCAGGCAGGCGAAGGGTGGCAGCATGCAGCAATTGATATTTGTTTTACAACACCCAGGGAGTACACTGCCCACATGGAAGACACACTTATTCCGTGACTCTTAGCATTGTGTATTGTATTTTTTGAACTACCTGTTTTTTAGCAATAAGTCTGATTTACTGTTAGTTTTATTGTGTAATTAGGGGAGGACAGCTTTCCACAAATTTTGAAGCATTTTCTGTTGAGGTAACACCAGTTGAGGTACCGTGTGTTGGTTCTCAAGACGATCTGTAATTAAGGTATAGGTGAGTGTTTCTCGCCGAAAATTTGAATTTTGAGTTGGAGTGTGAACCAAGTTGCACACCTAGGCTGTAGGAATGCTAGTTCTCTTTCAAGCAAAAATTTCGAATTTATCACCAATTTTATCCCTGAAATTGCTTAGGTAAAGAAAACTTTCTAACAGAATAACACCCAAAATAAAGGAAATGAACTACCATATGTTCTTCCACAACAACAGCTCAGAACAGACTGAACGCTTTCTCCCACCAATTTCCAAATGTGGGGGAATAGGGGAGAGGAAGTGGGGCAGGGGAACTGGGGGAGGCTGAGAGGTGAGGGGCAGGGGATGGAGGATAATCCATAGTGTCATCTGGTGATGTCATCAGTACAATGTTGTCTCATCTGTTTCAGGGTGCAGAGGTGGGGGAAGGTCCACCATCTTGAATAAATTTGACAACAACGTATACAGCATCCATCTCGGCTTTGCTCCATTACTAACATGGTTCTGTTAATTTTTTCGTGACTTTACACCATGGACTCTCAACAAAATAATCGCTTCTAACCACTTCATCAGACACATCATCCAGCCGTTGATACTTAGTGCAATGCATTAACTGCCAAGGCTGGTCACTGGTTCTAAATAAATCGCTGTCAGACTCAAACACATTGTAATACTCCTTATGTTAGTTTGAGCTTCACACATCTGCTTTGCATTCGATGTTTTCATTTTCAAAGTAAACAGAAACATCGAATGTAAAGCACATGTGTGAGGCTGAGACTGATATTAAGAATGTTATGAAGTATCTGTGCGCCACAGTGATTAACTTAGAATATGTGTGCTGTTTTTATTGCTACATCTTATACATTGTCAAGGAAAAGCATAAGGACCATGACAAGACAAAGTAGCATCCGCTGGAGCATATTGTATGAGCAGACCACATGCTGCTGACAAACATATTTATGTAATTGGAAACGTTATCCATTTGAAGATGAGCATTAAAGCCTGAAAACCGTTATGACGTTTAAATAATTCATTTTAAATGTAATTGTAGCTGTTTGCGTTATTCACAAAGAATCCATAATGGCCCCAGCGTTCACAATTCGTCATGAATAAAATGACAAAGAAAGTACTTTCTTTTCTAAATTCTTACACAGTAGAGTACATTACCTCATGACAGTTTTTATGTTTACAGCTCTTAAAAAATATGTTTAAACTACAGATGAAATTCTTGATGCGTAATACTTCTACGCTCCCTATCAAAAGTATCAAGACATCCCTAATTAATTCACAATTAACCACTAGAAGTCATAAGAAAGTGGAGCCACCAGTATAAAAGTAAGCAGGGAGTACTGTGTAGTCAGTAGAGAAGCAGTATCGTAACATCAGGTTTAGTCTGCCAGAAGAGCTCAGTGACTTCAAACGTTGGCTAGTCATTGGATGTTATCTGAGCAACAGATCCATCAGTGCCATGCCAACCCTTCTAATGTTACCCAAGTTGGTTGATGTTGGTGCCATGGTAAAGTGGAAAAGTGGAGGAGCAACCACAGTTAAACCAAGTTCAGACAGACTTCAAGTGCTGGCAGTCTCTGAGCTATTATCTCTAGTATATAGGGTCAAACAACATATAGCTCTTGTCCATACGCTGCTTCCATCCTCATGGCATAAAATGGGGTTTTGTTCATAAGACCTTGAAGAAATGTAGCCGTGTGTTACACCATGATAATACCGTATGAGTAGCTCTCCAGCAGTCGAACTCAGGCCCTCAGAAAGTGCTACAGCACGGGAACCAAACATTCTCTCTCTTGCTTAATGACAAAAAAACATTTGTCTCTGTTCAGCAGCTCAAGCCAATTTGGATGCAGCGGGAACAGAAAGATGAGGACGACTTACCACAACAACTGTATGATTCTACATCTATCTCTGATTATCCAGAGAGGGCCTTCCTCCAAATTGCTTTTCCTTCAACGAGGAATGACGTCTCGACACCAGCACTACATAACGACAACGGCGCAGCTTACTGTTCTCACTATGCCGACAACTATAAACCTCCTTTTCATACAAAAGCATGCTTCTGATTAGTGGTACCCTACCTACACTATCTTCTGTGCTCCACAGTGTTGGAGGGTGTGGGGCTATCTGTGGCAGCATCATGCAGAGGTCGATAACAGCAAGCAAACCCAAGACCTTGAAACATTAAATGTATGTAATGCCTTTTGTTTCATTCTTAGTCTTTGTCTAATTCATTTCGGACTACGTGTGCTAATGCATGTGTCTTGTGTCATATGATCATTCTGACTTAATAAAGTGATTCTATGGAATTAGTACTTGCATCTTATTCTGCATACTCAGCACCGTGGAAAAGCCCATGCACATAATGGGACCATATCCTCATAGACAAATGCTTAATGAAAATCATATATTTATTTATGGCTTACCCAGGGACAAAAGTCGGTAGGTCGTTCTTTTCGTGTGTCAGTTTCGATGATCCAGGTGTTGGATGCTTGAATAAATAGTGACATGAATAAAACTGATGCGATAGTTTAAGTTATTGGTTCATTTTATGACTTTACAATGGACACATGATAGTGCATACCCTAAGTCATCTGTACAGCACACTGCAGACCACCATATTGAAGAATTATGTCAAAAGACAGAAGATCAACACTGAGTAACAAAAATGCTATGTTGTTGAGTAACTACTGTGTAGTTCCTTTCTGAGCACAGGTGGAGCACTGTCCTTTCAGAACAAAATATCTATGTACTACATACCAAAAGAATCTGATATTACATTAGATCCAGCAAATCAGTGAAAAGATTTATCGACACATTTTATAGAAAACCACCATACATAATAATGTTTAATTCTGTACCTTCCACACAAATGTGAATGGATTTCTTTTACTGTGCCTTTCTATATTTCACTTGCAATCCTTCCCCCACATTGATGTATTCAGCGCTACTGTGATCATAAACACATGGAAATTTTTACACTATACTAGCAAAAACGAATACTGAACTCAGGATCATTTCTCATATCCCTGGGTAGAAAGACAGAAGTACAACCAAAACAGAAAAGTTAATAGGCTGTCACTAGCACAGATGTGGCCTGTGGCATAAGTCAATAACACTACGTTCATCTGGTAGTGGTGCGGCATGCTACATGAAAGAGATATGTCGCATCAGTCAGATAGGTGAGGCCCCATTAGATTGTGTGTTCCATTTGTTGTTGCAAGCTACATGAGTGCCTTCTGCTACGGCATGAACCATGCCACTTGTTATGTCACTCTTGCAGGTGCCCTGCCTTATATGTGTGGGTCAATGGCTCATTGCACAAATAACAAGCTCTTAGCTCTAATGTATTATTTCCAGTTGGTCTTAGGTCTCTTATCAGTTCTTATCTGACGTATTTGATGGCGTGGAAAAAGTTGTTTTCACATTAAGCTACAGATCCCCATACAACCAACTTGGGCCATTCCTGGCAATCCATTTCAGTGTTCAAAGCAAACTTTGGGTTGACAGTAGTTACAATCTACTTAGACCTTACATGCCTTTGCACTGTTAGCAATGAGCTAAATCAGGTTTTCACTGGCTTTGAGAATGCATTCATGTATCATCCACTGCTGCCTTCATATCCCAGTTAGTATTTTCGCATGTGCAGTTGTACATTAAACGCATGAGGATCAGGAAAAGGCAGCTGCATTCCTTGAGTAGCTACAGTTGGTTGAAGTACATAAAACGTCATATAATATCGCATCACATAAGAAAGGTATACCACAATAAACCATGCAGTTTACTAGAATCACCAGAAAATAATCATAAGACTTTTGGCTTGAAACCTGTAGCTATAAACAATCTAGACAAACTGGACATTCTACAGACGAGCGGAGACTGTTGTGTTAACAAGAAATAGTCCCATAATTTCAGAGAATACTTTTGATTATTGTGTTACAATACTATTATTATTTGATGGATCTTGCAGAGGCGTGGGGGTCTCTGGAATTTAGAAACAAGTCAACAATGTACTTTTCATTAATTGCAGTACAATGAAATGACTTCACATTGCCAAAGTTCATTGTATTACAGTGATAATGCTAATTATAGAGTAATGTAAAGCATTAACTATTAAGAGTTTCTGTGAGTCAATGGACTAGAAATTTCCTTAATACACTCTTTAAAATCCACTACATTACCTGCAGCAGGTTTTTTATTACTAGTGTCTGTCACAGATCATAATCCAGTCAATATACCATTACAGACAGTGCATCAAAGGGCAGTTGTTGAATACTGTGCCTACATCTTAGGTTTATTTTTGTACTATTTTTGAGCTTTCAAGTGTCCATTGAGTTTGGTTTTTGTTCTAGTACCATACTCATTTCACTATGTAAAGACAGTATATTAGAAAGAAGAAAGATATTAATGAATATATATATTAATGAATAGATACATATATTCAATGCATATAAATTCTTCATTGCCTATCATTATATGATTCATATGGAACTGATACACATTGCTGTCTGTTAATCAGAAAAATCAACATCATGACCTGCTGTAGCTGCTATTCCATAATACTCACATTTATCTTTTACATTGGGACATAATGGTGAACATGCTAGCCTCAGCCAAGGCACAAAATATTCCCAGGTAATAACTTATGATTTACTGATTGTAGTATTTCATATGTGGGTGCTGCCACATGGAAGACAGTGATGATAACCATTCAGCTCTAGAGGCGATCATTCAGCTGACACTTTTGCTGAAATCTGAACTCTTTTCTATTGAGTGTTGTTTACTAAGTATTTATAAAAACTTTTGTACATGATTATCTTGAATTTTTTGAAAATACTGTTACTAATGAAATAGATTCATAATCATTTTTGTCTCTATTTGGTGAAGTGGCTTGAAACAGCGTGTTTAAGTGAGTTATTGAAGGTACCACTCAGAAAACATTCATTTCATGAGTAGCTCAATAGACCAACACGTTCAGCTGACCATTGGACTGTTTTCCAATTGCTTCCACCACAAACATTTGAAAATTTCTTTTTGTATGTTTTTGTGTGTTGAAAACTTCTTTTGTAGATGTAGGTTGTAGCCTACTTTTGTCAGTCTAGTTTTGGAATGATTTTCTTGAAACTTTTGCAAATGTAAACTAACTGCCATTGACAGACAAATGTTAATTACAGACTGTCTGTCAACTTAATGCTATCATTGTTAAGTTCAATGTTTACCTTTATGGGGACTGGTTAGTGAACACAAGGGCAACACTTGGAAAATTTGTCAGCATTCTAACAAGTGTAGCTCAAACAAAAACAGTTGTAAGCTCGTATAATAGTTACCTTCTTTTAAACATTTTAAATGTTTAACTATTATAATAGCTTCCTCCATATAATGTAGTACTCTCTGCGCACAAAATGATTCAGTGAATCATTAAAGAATGAATAGATCTACTGGGAACAAATTTATGTACAAACTACAGCTGTTGGTGACACAGTTTTTTTCTGAATTGTATTTTGTGTTGCAAGTGAAACAAAGCATGTTAATTATTTATGTACAGCATAGGTACACAGATCATGAAAGAAATAAAGTAGAAGCTTGATTTTTTCTGGACGTTCTTTACACTGTTATGTTTAAAGCAGACTTTTAAAAAGATTTGGCTGGCATAAACTATTGGCCAAAAAGTATTTGATAATGATTCAAAAATTTCAATAATCAATTCAGAACTTTCCTCTAAAAAAGCCTTTAAGTTTTCAATTTAAGTCGTAAGAATGGCCCACTTTCAGTTAAGCACCGTATTTTAAGGAGTATAAGCCTACAGACTCTAAGATGTCCCTTAATTTTTAAGCAGTTTTTTTAAAAAAATAACATATTAATCATTTTTATTATTACATTGCAAAGCCACTCAAACAAATTCCCGGTTTATAAAACCAAACTGACCTTTAAAACCCCTGAAAATCGTCAACTAAACTTTCTTCTTCCTCTTCTTTCTCTTCCTCATGACCATTATAGTTGCCCTATTCATATATAAGATGACCACTGCCATCTAGAGCGTTTCTCATTTCGCACTTCTTGAAAGATTCAACAATTATGTCTTCTCTAGTTGTAGACCACGACAGTTTTATCCACTGTCACACTTGTTTGATTGTAGATCGTTTAAAAGTTCCCTTTGGCGTGAATTCATGTTTTGTTTCAGCAATCATCCATTTGTTCCATTCCTCTCTAATATACATTTTAAATGGTTTATTTATAGAGATATCAAGAAGTTGCGGTTGTGGAGCAGATCCTCGCAGAATGACAGTAAGCTCTCTATTTCCCTGTATCAGTTTCTCTTTTGCACAATTTTTCAAATGACTGCTAAACAGATCTAGCAGAAGAAGAGAACTCTTCCTCAAAAGAGCACCTTCCCTTCTCTCCCACACTCTGTTAATTCATAATTTCATATTAGGCTCATATATCTAAACCTTGTCATGAACATGAACATTACCTGGTGGTATTTTGGAAGGTTTTGGCATTGTTTTGCGCTTGAAACTGATCATTGGATTACGTTTAGTACCGTCAGCACAACATGAAAAAACAATAGCGTAGTGCAGTTTCTCATGTCCACTTGTTTTTATAGTTACAATTCTATGGCAACAGTTCTGTTACTCCACACATATCAAATGTCAGTGGAGTTCTGTCCACGTTCACTAATCGGTGTAGTTCCACAATGCTTTTCTTTCGATGCTGAATAATAAAGCGATAGAAAGATAATAATTTCTCTTCATACTCTTGTGGTATTTTCTGAGATATTTTGGTTTTGGTTCGCATATTAAGTCCATGACGTTTCATAAACCTGCTGGTCCAAAAAACTCCGCCCTTAAAAACTGTTAAAAAGTTCCGCTGTAGTGCTAGCTTTTGCTCATTTTTGTTTTAAAGCCATTTGGACGGTGTCCTTGTACCCATTTCACACATCCTCTTATAGTTTCGGCCATTTTGCTACCAGTCCTCTATTTGCAGATGTAACCTTCCTCATTTTTCGGTTCCTTTTTATTAGCCTGCCAATCGCGAATGGCTTTTTTTTCTGTTGATGGAGGACCGAAATTCCGCCCTATTGCTCTCCATATGCTATTGCTTTCAATTTATAGGTCACGCCATACGAACTCCTTTTATTTCTTTCCATTACGAAACTAGCTATCAACAAATATATTGTACTGTTACCGATAGCACAAATCAGTTACAATTCAGGATCACTGGCTCCATAGACTGCTCCATAATTGCAATGACACATCATAGGCTAGACAGTGTTCTGAGTTTTTGATGGCTGGGTGGGGGAAAGAGAGTGTTACCAAGCTTGTGAATTTCCGCAACTCATGTTTGTCGCATCGGTGAACTGCTGCTACCAATTTGATCTAATGTTGTCAGATAGAGATAGGTTTCCAGCGGCACCGAAAACATCGTCACTTTTAAGATTGGCTGGTATTTTAAATCAAACACTGAACATTATATATTGATTTCGAGTATAAGACGCACCTGAATTTCGGAGGCATTTTTCGAAGAAAAAAGTTCGTCTTATGTCTGTAAAATACGGTATGTTTCCAGACAGTACACAAAGTTTGAGCACTTCATCTTAATAGTCTTTATTCAGTGCCAGTACACAAAAAAAGTAAACTTCCAGGAAGTTAAAGCTCGTTTCTCTACCTAACCTGCATTAGCTTAATGCAACCCAGGTCAGTGTTCATCTTGTTTCTGATGTTGTTCTTTCTCCCTTTTCTTTTTTAGCCTTCTCTTTCTTCTTCTTTCTTCTTTGGTGGCTTCCAACATTGTTTCTTTGCTTCTAAGAGTCTCCTGCAGTCAATGGAAGTTGAAGGTAATTACATATTTAGTCCAACAAACAATCCTGTCAGTTCCATAACCATAATCCTTGCACTGCACCGACAGTGAACCATAGCAAAGCAATCAACACAACTATTTTCAAAGTATTTAGTCCTACTAGAACAGTTTTGGTATCTGTTTCCATGTGTAGTTGTTAAAACTTTCACTTAAGTTTTCAGTCCTGCCATTTAATTACTTCCCAGATAATCTCGTGACATTAAGTTTGAACAGCCATAAAAATAGTATGGTTGCTATTCTGTTTTTAATGGAGCTGGGGGTGTTGTCATGGGTGTGGAAAATTTTAAAATCCTCTAATTTTTTGACTTTCTTTGGTAGAATTTCCATGAGGTAAGTTTTCCTTGTTCAGAAAACTGTAGAAAAATTTTTACTATAAAGACTAAAAATTTCATTTTCAGTCACTTATAGAAGTCTCTTTAAATATATTCTTTTGTTTTTCTAATATTTTCCCATACACTTTTTTATTGTTTCAAACAAAATAAAATATTTATTTTCACTGAAAAAATAAAATGTTTTTCACAAGATATGTGAATAGTTCCACTTTCCACGATCTGGTGAAAATATCACTCTGTAAACAGTGGTGTGGGTACAGGAAAAGAGGAGGGACAATCAAATACATAATAAGGGTGGTTCTGTCACGTTCGTTAGTAAATGGTTAGAGCATGTATTTAACACAGTCTCCCAATTTGGCAACATACTGTTTCCATAACATGATATTGGCAACAGTTTTACACAGCATATGCAATATAATCAGAGTAATATTTTATTGTATGCTATCCTTCAGATCAGGAAGAACCCTTATACATCCCTGGACAAGATTTTCAGGCATTCCCACAACCAGAAGTCACATGGTTTCAGGTTTGGGGATTTGGAAGGCCAACACACCTTGAAATTACTTAGATATCATCCCATCAGTACCAAAAGTTTTTCAAAGTAAATCTTTCAAGCATGTGACATGTAGTTTCGCCCTATCACTCCATCTTGCATGAAAATACTGATGTGGACACATTTGCATTCTTGCAAAATTGGAATCACATGCTACCTACACAAGGAGGTCTTTATAAGGTGCAGATGTCACATTAACCCAAACAGGCTGGTGAGATGTCATCTGCTCGAAGAAAAAATGGACCAAGAATGAAGGAGATTGTGAAACCACACAACCTAGTTACAGTACAGCTTTATCATCTACTGAATATTCATAAATTGAGGACAAGATTGCATCCACATGCAAATGGAAGAAAGGCACGAGTACACTGGAAAATGGGAAAAATGTTAAGCCACTTTGTACTAGCCATCATAATGACTGTAATACGCTTTTGCCATATATTGCCAGATCTTATAATTCTAAGGTTCACAAAAGTGCAGGCTTGTCACAATACGAAGTTATATATGGTAGAAAAATGGCATCGCCATTCAAGGTCATTAAGCCAGAAGTGGGAAATAATAGAGAGCCAGTGCAAAATTTCTCAAAAACATGAAAGCCAATACAAAGGCCCTTGAACTTCACGAATGGAGGGGACAATGCAATACAAAGCCACCAGACTATTTTGAAGAACAGTGAGTGGTGTTAACGAGCCCATGTACCCCAAAGGAAAACAACAAAGATATTCCTCACTCGTTATAAAAGACCACATCAATTAATCAAACGACCCCACTGGTAAATGTTAAGTCACAACTGCCTACTCATACGAAAGTCATACACTTCATGGTATCTGTCCCTTGTGAGGTGCCCAGGCTCTTTACTGCTGCTTCCAGCGCCAATTCCGAAAAATGGACAGGAGAATGTGAAAGGAAGGCAACACAGCAGGAAGAACAAGTTACACCCACACCAACTACAGGCTCAGTACTTTGTGCGTAAATCCCATAGTCAGGGTGACGCAACATGGAGGTGATGACGAATTAGAAACTTTAGGGGTCCATAAGGTACATTTTTGGAGTATTTCATTACATGTACCATAATAATAGGAATATATTTTTGGAGTATTTAATTTCATGTACCATAATAATAGGAATATGTTAAGCAGATGTTCTGCAAATGATAAAGTGGTTTATGGTTTTTTAATAATGTTTTATAATGTGAGAGTGTACCAAAGTCTTGGAGTGTGAGGGTAGGTGTACCGTACATGGTTACTGATTGACAGGCAGTTGTTGTTGACAGATTATTGGTACAATGTTAATTAGGTGTTATAATAGTTACGTTGTTTATTTGAACTGTTTCTAGTGCTTTCTTAGTGTAATAAATGTTTTTTGTTTTGCTTTGCAATGTACTTGAAATGGTGTTTGTTTATTTTACTTTAAGAATATAGTATACTATAGCTATCATGATTTTCAAGTTATTGGTATAGGAAGGGTATACTGTTACTTGCTATCTTTGACGTAAAATATTAGGGGAGGTAACATTGCGCAATTAGCATGTATTGCAGTATTGTAGAGAACATAACAGTTAAATGGCTTTTGTGTATTGATCCATCCAAGGTGACCCAAACTACGACAGAGATATGTGAGAGTTTTTCTAGAAGAGAGATGTGCAGAACAGTGCCCACAGGACATCCTCACACCACAATCTTATATTAAAAAGGCAGGACATTATTGGCTGTTCTCCGTATGTTATCCATTTTTAGTTATCATCATTTGGTACAAGGGAGGAAGTCAAGGGATGCAAACATGTAGAGCTACAGGGCAACTGGATACTATTAAATAGTATGAAATGTGACATATTGGCGCCGTTTTCGGCTTTCAGCAACAGTAACAGTGTTTTGCCAGCAACAAACCTGACCTTCCTGAACAATACCTTCGATCCCACCTTAATCAGTTCTCCAGACAAGCTTATGGCCATGCAGAAGGGATGCATTAGCGAGGAACAGGGGGTCCACACAATGGTTAAGGTAGAAAAAAATCGGATTTTGGGTTTCATCATATTTCGATAGATTAATGTTTTATTGAAGTAGTCTGAAAACGATTTTGCTGAATTTTTTTTTGAGAATTTAAAGAGCATTTTCCTACCACATGTGATTATGTACCACGCCCACTTTTCTATCCCCACTTTTCTGAATATATTTTAGATCTTTATATCCCTACATTGCACAATAGGGATTTTTTGTTTTGCTCCAGAGTGTGTTGGCTATCCTTGGAATGCAACGGTCGGTATTCTTTTGTTTCTGCTGTTTGTAAACAACACACTTTCAAACATGCAGTTAGTTTTGTTCAAGTGTGAGTGTGAGTAGTTGCTATACTTACGTTTGCAGTGCTTGTTTACATGTGTTTTGTTGTGTTTATTGAAGAGGACGAAACGTAAAGGCATTTTCAAGAAACGACAATTTAGAGGAAACAAGTTTAGAAGGTCTTCTGTACAAGAGATTATGTCGCCTGGCAACGCTGTTTCTAATTGTAATTCTTCAACAAGTGCAAGTCATCAAAGAAGCTCTCACCATTTCAAGAGAGTTACAATGAATTAACTGTAAGTGACAAGGGGTCCAGTAACAGTATTATAAATTTGAGAATATTATCAGATATAATTTCTAAATTTGTACAATATAGACAGTGCGGTGAGTCACAGAGTGCGAAAGTTTGTGAGAGTTCCAATGGTAGAAAAAGTGTAGCAATTGCTTTGGATGTAATTTGCACTAAACGCGGAGAAGAGGAGTTTGTGGCACACCTTGACAAGAAGAGGGGACCAGTTGGTAGGACATGTTCTGAGGCATCAAGGGATCACCAATTTAGCAATGGAGGGCAGCGTGGAGGGTAAAAATCGTAGAGGGAGACCGAGAGATGAACACACCAAGCAGATTCAGAAGGATGTAGGCTGCAGTAAGTACTGGGAGGTGAAGAAGCTTGCACAGGATAGAGTAGCATGGAGAGCTGCATCAAACCAGTCCCAGGACTGAAGACCACAACAACAACAAACAACAACAAATGCTCAGCTGTGATTTCATTTATGAGTTATGCAAAACTAGATGCAAGTGGCCCTTATGAAATCAATCCCAGATTAGTTTATGCCTTGCGATGCATTGGCAAGGGAATGGCTGCAGGGAGAACGTTTTGTTCAGTGATGAACTTACATCAACTACCAAATAAATTTGAAAAACTGACTGCAATGTTAGAGTAAGCTGTATATGAGGTCAGTGAGGAAAGCATGAAACTGGCTTCTTGGGAAGCAGTGGAAGAGAATGATGGATGTTCGGATATTGCAGTTGTACTTGACGGAAGTTGGCAGAAAAGAGGACATACTTCTCTGAATGGAGTAGTGACTGCTACGAGTGTAGACAAAGGTAAAGTGCTGGATGTGGAGATAATGGCTAAATATTGCAAATGTGGTAAAGTCAATGAACATAAAGAACACAACTGTGTGGCTAATTTTAGAGGAACAAGAGGTGGTATGGAAGTTCATGGAGTACAACAAATATTTCATCACTCCAT
Organism: Schistocerca gregaria; assembly: GCF_023897955.1. NCBI lineage: Eukaryota > Metazoa > Arthropoda > Insecta > Orthoptera > Acrididae > Schistocerca > Schistocerca gregaria. Next base: position 767,456,261 of record NC_064920.1, read on the forward strand.
AGAAACAAATATTTGGGCGATGGTGACAGTAAGGCATAGAACGATGTGGTGAACTCTAAGCCATATGGAGATGCCATTATTAGCCAAATAGAATGTGTAGGCCACATTCATAAGTGTTTGAGAACAAGGCTGAGAAAGCTAACTCTTGATATGAGAGGGAAAAAATTAGAAGATGGAAAACTGTTGACCGGTCAGGGTCAGTTAACTAAAACTGAAATAGAAAACTTGCTGGGAATTAATCCTGGTGGAAATATGATCACTGGGCTGCAACATTGCGATGAAATGAGGATCAGACAGGTCTGCACCTAATGTGACCAAGAAAGCAAGACAAACATCCAGGAAGGTGAAAAAGAAGCTGAAAAACCTGCTAGAGGCCAAAGAAGGGCCATCATATGCATCGAGGCAGTTTTAATTAACTATAAGTAAAAAAATTCAGAAGTTTTTTCTTTAAAGTCAATTTCCTGCAAACCAAAATTTTCGGTACATATGCCCAATTATATCAGAAACTATTATAGATAAATGAATGAAATTTTCAGAGACTCTGCATAACATAAAAAGCCACCTCTGGTACTACATTAATTAATATTCCCCCATTAGGAAGTTCACAAAAAATAATTTCTGCAGAAATAACTTAATATTTTTTCTTAATAAATTTAAAAAAGTATTTCTTAAAAACTATAAAATGGATAAAGAAGATGTTAGTACAGTTGACTCTATTAGTGTCGTGTAACATACAGTAAAAACATTAAGGTCATGCATCAAATAGTTTTTTTCAGAAATGAGTCAAATAATTGCCTAAATTAACATGGGTTAGATAGGCAGGGTGTGGTCCCCTTAATGCTGGTTTTCGCTTGTGCAGCATATGTCTATCTATGGTGGAGTATTGCCTCCCACTCTGAACTCCCCTTCCACCACTGAAGAGTTGTAGTGGACTAAGTGAAAAGACAGTCAGTGTGGAAAATCTAAACAAGAGTGTAAATAGTACTATATTATTTTAAAGTCATTGATGGATTTAGCAAAAGTTTGCAAATAAAAGGGGAACATTTTCTAAAGGGGGCAAGAGTATTGCACCAACATATCTCCATCCAGACTTCAGAAACCATCGTTAGGTTGGACAGCTAGCTGCCTGCTGAATCATCCTATTGGGACTACAATAAAGCTGATATAATGTTGTGTAAGAAACAAGTCCACCACAGTGCTGTCAAGGACAACAAACAAGCCAAAACAGTGCTCCACTACCTCAGTCAACTCCGTGATGAAAAGCAGCGACCTGTTATAATAAACCTGGGCCAGCTGAGTATAAGTACTTGTTGCTCATGCTGAGCAATAATTTGTCTTCATCTGATGCCTCTGTTGAGGCCTACTCCAATTGTCAATGTTCCCATGTGTGTGACTCAGTTTGATGTACATCTAGCTGCCTTGTCCACTAGCTGCTGATCCATTGGCCACTGATGCTACCAGAGTCAGTTTCTGGGGTGACCACAATCAGCCCCCAGGCGTCTCCAAAGGGATCTGTGTTTGGAGACAGTGTGCTTGCATACCTCTCACCTACCTGACCACTGAAACTATGTGGCTGCTTTACAAACATGTCTGCTGCAGCCATAGCCCTGACATTAGCCTGGCATCTGTGAGGAAATGCCAGTTGCCAGTGCTTTGAGGTGCCAGCATTCTACCACTCTTGTACTCTCACATGTCACAAGCCAAGCACACAGCAGGTTGCTTTTCTGAAGCAGTCACTGCTGCCTGGTGTCAACACCTGCCACTGAATCACCACCTGCCATCGATATGTGAGTGTCTAATTAAATAAAGAGAAATGTTTTTAATCAAGCATTTCTGATTCCACAAACCTCGATGAATTGATAGTGTGCACCCAATGACCTAAATATCATCCTCAGACAACTATCTTGTCTTATCAGTGTTCTCACTCCAAACACTATTAAAACTGCAGAGGAACCGATTTACAAACTGTGAATACAGCTTCAAGTCAGCTGTACATTATACAAGTGACAAATGTGAATTTGTGCTGGATCCAGGCTTGAGCCCTAATTTATCAGTCATTGTGAGTAGTCACCTTAACTACTTCGGATAAGCATGCATGCCTCTCAGATCAACCCAAACTTATAAATGTCATGTTGTCCACACACACGTTTTGATTCACAAAGAGGGTGAGACAAATTTCCTGAAATTTTCCGTACTATTGGATCAATTTACTTTTAGAGTTCCATTCTGCTGCAATAAAAAAAAAACAATAGTTTGTAGAGTACAACGTCAGTTGCATTATATTCTTAACTGACATATATTTTTCATATAAAATGTTTAGTGAAACTTCTTCAATAATGCACTATGCTGCACTTCCATTCGTTAGTATTTTAAGCAAGCTTCTCATGTTTCAGGACCTATGCTCTCCAGGAATAAATGGTCATATAAGAGTTTTTCTGCTATGCAGTTTTATGCTAATTGTTAAAAATCTATTGAAAAGTACCAATGTGTTCTGCACAATTAAGCACTCACTGCATAAGTCTTTCCCAATCAAATCGTGTGTAGAGTGGCAGTGGTTGATTCTGAGTGCCAGGCGTTTTCAAACACGGTGTTCCATTTATTGCCTGCAGGGGAAGCAGGCAACATTTTAGTAACTGTGACCCAACAGGTTAATTGTTAGTGGCTTCTTTATCATGCCATGAAATTCATAACAACCTTTAGAATGTAGTCCCATAGCTTACTCCTTATCCTTTCTTCCAATTTGTGAGGTTGTAGAAGTGAGTTATTTCCTTGCACCCTCGACAACACTACCTCAGAGTCAGAATAACTGTGTCATAATTTATACTTTCTATTTTTTGTGAACAATAATTATTCAGTGTAGAAAGTTTTGTTTAAAAAGAATGTAGCATATTCAGTTTTAGTATGTCAAAAGCAAATCATTGACTAAATGATCAAGAGTTAATGGCTAGGTAGAACTAAATTTTTGAAGAAATATACTTTCTGAAGCTTATTACACTGTTAGAAGCAGCAATTCTTGCAAGTGTTGGAAGAAAACATATCAGTGAGTTTCAATGGTTTCTCTACCTCCATCCACGTATAATAATAATGCTAAAATTAAACACAATTATGACTATGTCACAAGATAAATCATATCTTAGGAAGAAAATTTCCATTACTCTGGATTATGCCCTGAAAATAATACCTGGTTGTTATTGACAATCATCTTTTATTCACCTCTCTAAAGAGAGTTATGTTGTAATCACATCAAAACATGATAAATATCCTTTTAGAAAATATGTTATACACTATGCACCATGGTTAAAAAAGAAAAGGGATGCTCATAATTATTACATAAAGACATTAAAAATAATGTACACTGCAGTTTATTTTAAATCCAGATAGCATACCTCATACTAAAAAATTATATTTGCCTATTAATGTGATTTCGTAGTTAAAATCGAAAATAAACTGAAAATGTTGCATTTGATAATATCATATATTTTTATATGGACTCTCATAACATAAATATTGTAAAAGAGTAACATTAATATCTATCATTGTTAAACAGAAATATTAATCACTAAATTACAAATTCATTAACAAACAGGCAGTATATAGCAAGGAATAAATCATCATTTTTTGATAGGCTACAAACTGATTAATTATAGAGTAATATGGAAATCATGTACATAACATGCAATTAACCTTTTTAACTTCAAATAAGTAATAACTTTTATTATTTACAGACTCTGTTTCCAGTTGCTGGACGAGATCTTTGATAGATTCTTTTGTTTTGCAAACTGAACCACTGCACCACTGTGTAATTAGAGGAACAGATCTTAGGATTATTAAATCACACCTTCAAAGGAAAACATAAACAGTAGAATGTCTCTCAGATAAAATTATAAAGTTTACAACCAATGAAACAGTCGAATCCTGTCAGCACTTACCTAATACATGTTTTTAAAAAAATAATGTTCCTCTTTGAACTAAAATTACCAGTCATGCCCTTACCTAAAAGAAGTTCCTATACAAAGTGAAAATTACAGGTGTATTAGATTTTACTCCATTTTATCAGATTATGTTGAGAGTCGTATTTGTTGGATTAATACTAATTAGTAGGTAGTATAAATTCCAGAGATGATAATTCAGTTTCAGCTGTATTTGCATGGATAAAAGTAATCCCAGTAAAGTTGTATCAAACATAGCGTGCATTAAGACCTGTAACCTTGTCCAGTATGAAATTCTAATAAACAAGCTGCACCACTATGTAATTAGAGGAACAGCTCTTAGGATTATTAAATCATACCTTCAAAGGAAAACACAAACAGTAGAAATACCATTGAAACAAATGAAATGCTAACCAGACTTTCAAAAATTAAGTCGTAGTGTAGCACAGGACTCCTTTGTTCCTAATATACACTCCTGGAAATTGAAATAAGAACACCGTGCATTCATTGTCTCAGGAAGGGGAAACTTTATTGACACTTTCCTGGGGTCAGATACATCACATGATCACACTGACAGAACCACAGGCACATAGACACAGGCAACAGAGCATGCACAATGTCGGCACTAGTACAGTGTATATCCACCTTTCGCAGCAATGCAGGCTGCTATTCTCCCATGGAGACGATCGTAGAGATGCTGGATGTAGTCCTGTAGAACGGCTTGCCATGCCATTTCCACCTGGCGCCTCAGTTGGACCAGCGTTCGTGCTGGACGTGCACACTGCGTGAGACGACGCTTCATCCAGTCCCAAACATGTTCAATGGGGGACAGATCCGGAGATCTTGCTGGCCAGGGTAGTTGACTTACACCTTCTAGAGAACGTTGGGTGGCACGGGATACATGCGGACGTGCATTGTCCTGTTGGAACAGCAAGTTCCGCCGGTCTAGGAATGGTAGAACGATGGGTTCGATGACGGTTTGGATGTACCGTGCACTATTCAGTGTCCCCTCGACGATCACCAGAGGTGTACGGCCAGTGTAGGAGATCGCTCCCCACACCATGATGCCGGGTGTTGGCCCTGTGTGCCTCGGTCGTATGCAGTCCTGATTGTGGCGCTCACCTGCACGACGCCAAACACGCATACGACCATCATTGGCACCAAGGCAGAAGTGACTCTCATTGCTGAAGACGACACGTCTCCATTCGTCCCTCCATTCACGCCTGTCGCGACACCACTGGAGACGGGCTGCACGATGTTGGGGCGTGAGCGGAAGACGGCCTAACGGTGTGCAGGACCGTAGCCCAGCTTCATGGAGACGGTTGCGAATGGTCCTCGCCGATACTCCAGGAGCAACAGTGTCCCTAATTTGCTGGGAAGTGGCGGTGCGGTCCCCTACGGCACTGCGTAGGATCCTACGGTCTTGGCGTGCATCCGTGCGTTGCTGCGGTCCGGTCCCAGATCGACGGGCACGTGCACCTTCCGCCGACCACTGGCGACAACATCGATGTACTGTGGAGACCTCACGCCCCACGTGTTGAGCAATTCGCCGGTACGTCCACCCGGCCTCCCGCATGCCCACTATACGCCCTCGCTCAAAGTCCACCAACTGCACATACAGTTCACGTCCACACTGTCGCGGCATGCTACCAGTGTTAAAGACTGCGATGGAGCTCCGTATGCCACGGCAAACTGGCTGACACTGATGGCTGCGGTGCACAAATGGTGCGCATGTAGCACCATTCGACGGCCAACACCATGGTTCCTGGTGTGTCCGCTGTGCCGTGCGTGTGATCATTGCTTGTACAGCCCTCTCGCAGTGTCCGGAGCAAGTATGGTGGGTCTGACACACCGGTGTCAATGTGTTCTTTTTTCCATTTCCAGGAGTGTATATTTATTATCTACCTCTGCACCTGAAAATGAAATGATTCTTTTTGTAGACAGTACCACTAAGATAAAAATTGGATCAAATTTACAGAACATCATATCCAGAACTGTATACAAACAGAAATCATAATACATGAGGCTTAGGACTCGGTGCAGACTTGTCTGTTGTGGAATGATCACAATACTGCCACAGACAGGAAACTAATTACAGATACTTTTGTTCTCTAGAACATGAAACCACTGGCTACTGAAGGTGTTATATGATTAAGATCTTTTTCACATGTATTAGTGATAATGAGCTATGACAAAGAAACGTAATGACAATCATAAGATGCAAATAAAATCTTGAAACAACAAAATTCTGCAGCTGAAATAACAGTGCAACTAAGATCAGATCGTTTTAAACAGCTCTTTAAAATGTTCAAGAACTTTTTACAGTTTGTTCATATGCAAAACAGTAATTTTTGATTGGAAATATTATCTCTATGTGTGTGTATGTAAGTATGTGTCTATATTCTCCTAGAAGCTGGATAAAATAACAGTAATTCAATATAATACACTGTAATATCAAATAAGCATTGGTTATTTTCCAGTAAAACTGTGCAGTTGTTTCACATTGATTTATTTATTTATCTTAGACATATGACCTGCCAAAGACAAATTTAAATAGATGATCAAAGAGTGTTTTATAGAAAGTTCTTTCTATTTATTTAATGAATATATTTCATATGCAAGGAATCAGATGTAGGAATATATGTGAAATACATTGAATGGGTTTATATGGGTTTTGACTGTGCAATAGATTTTAAAATGTATACATGTACACGGTGTGGCACTATAAATATTGATTTTTGAAACTATAATTATAATTAAAAACAAAGCCTTTACAGTGTCTCTGAATACAGTCCCTTTTGCTCTGGTGGTGATGTAGCCATCTGCTACAAGTTCAACTACACAAAGGAACTGTTGTGTTGTGAGTGGTGATGTCTGAATCCAAATTGCTCTGATCTTAGGCTTTTGTTGGTGATGAAGTGCTTAACAGGATAACCTTTTCAACAATCTTGTTGAGCGAGCAGAGAAAGCTGATAGGTCAGTAAGTTTGTGGGATGGAGTGGTCTTTCCCTAGTTTCCTGAACATCAAGAACTCTAAGCACCTTCTAAAAGGCAGAAAAATGTTGGTGTCTGTCCCCTTTAGATTTTACAGCACTTTTCTTTATCCCCAAAACACTTCAAATTCAGTCTTTGGTGCAACTTTTAGCTCTCTTAGCGATATGTTTTCAACCTCATTTAAACTTGTAAAATGATGGCCCTTTAAAAGTTTTCTTTAAGTTTGGAACACAAAAAGTCACATGGGACCATATCTCACAAATATAGAGGATTTGACATTATTACAGTATTGTTTTAGGCCAAAAATTCAAGAACAAGTAACGAAGTGTGATGCAAAAGCCGTGGTTTGTTTTGACACAAATCAGGGTGCCTTTTTTCCAGATTGCTTCATGCAAATTGGGTTGACCCTGTAATTAGCACTGTCCTCCTCACTGTCTGTTCGAGCTTGTGGCAAGAACTTATGGTGCACTATGCCGTTAAAATCAAATACACAGTGAACATAACCTCCACAATTTGACCACATTTGTCAGCTTGTGGGTTTTCTCTCGGTGCTGACGAATTCCAAGGATAGACATAACAGTCAAACACACTTTATTCCCGTACAATCACAGGAAAAATAGCACAGCATTGGGAAACAACATAAGTTCCACCATTTCCCAAAGCTCACTGAATCCACAGGTAGACCACTCCTCATTCCAGAGTCATTCGCCACAGACTGCCCTTCTCTCCCCTTCCTCCCTCAGGAGTGCTGAGCACCAGGGAGAGGAAATTAATGTTGTTGAATTTAGGGCATTGTAGGTGCTCATTGGGGGTTGCTTGTTTGTACAAGCTAGCATGACCACCCATGCCATTGCTGGTATGAATGGAAGGCATGGATGGACCATTTCTCGTGGAGACAGGGAGGTCCATGCAAGATGGACTACAGAAGGTATAGTCTGCCATCGAGTAAGGAGGATGGACCAGTCAACTTGCACATGTGAATTGACCAGCACAGGCGGTGGCACTGTCAGAGGAGCAGTGAAGAGGATGGCATATCTTGAGCATCATGTTGGTGCCAAGTGTTGCTGTTATTCCAACCACATCCACCCCATCTGGAACAGGAACTGTGCACAGGATGGTTACATGTGAAGTGGGTGTGGTTTTGTGTGAAGTGTCCCTCGGACAGAATATGAGAAGTGATCCATCTCAACGCTGTAAGGAAAGCTTGTCATCAGGCACCCAGAAGGGTTGATAGAAAAGCAAATCTTGTCGACAATAGTCATAGGGGGTGTTGTAGGAGAAGATGAAGAACAATGTGGCTTGTTGGAAACACTAGAACACACTGGGGGAACAGGAGAAGATGAAGAACAATGTGGCTTGTTGGAGACACTAGAACACACTGTGGGAACAGCGAGTGACAGCATTTGCGACAATATAACGTCACATGCAATGTGTGCTTGAATCTTAGACAACGGATCGTCACAAGCAGAGTTTGAGTGAGACAAGGGAGGGGGAATCATCACATTCAAGAACTGAGCGACTGACGAGGCACACAAGATCTGGTTGGCGCACAGGCAGGGTGCAGGTTTAGGGCCGTTGTGCGACGGAGAAGTACTCGACTGGAGAGGTTGTGGGACGGATTCCTTGATCGTCTAAGCTGATTTAAACCGCTGAAGGGAAACTGTCTGACACTGGCCATTGATAAGGAGGTCGATAATATTAGCCATGCATGACAATACACGTTGTGACCCAGAGTAAGGCAATGCCAATTTTACAGTGTCATCCTGTAACATAATAAATTTGCATAAGGCCAGGGCTAAATGCAAGAAAACTGGGAGACAGGTACACAGTCATTACACAGTCATGGTAGCAAAAGTATGCGACCATGCACGCTCGACAAGAGTGGGTAGATCAGACAGGTCAACAGTTGCAGCATTATTAAAGAACTTAGCTGGGACGACCAATGTCTCACCCTACAGGACCTCAGCAAGCGACGCCTGGAGGTCTGACTTATAAGCCGCACAGATTCCTAACATGCCCTGGAGAGGGCACTGAACCACTCACAGCCATGGCACATGAGAGCAGCTTTCAGAGTCGTGTGCCAATGCTCGACAATCCCATTCCTCAGAGTGTGGTACACTGTAATGAAAAATTTATACACACCACAGATAATGCAGAGTTTCTTAAATAATAGCAATTCGAACTGCCTACTCTGACCGGTGGTGATTGTTGTAGGGCAACCAAATGTAGGTATCCAGGAAGATACCAATGCTCATGCTACAGAATCCACCATAATGTCCACAAGAGGGATCACCTCCACCCACTGTGTAACATGGTTGATGATTGACAAGATATATCTGAAACCATCACATGCAGCTAACAGCCTGACGAGTTCTAGGTGCATGCATCAGAAACGGTCTCTTGGGATGTCAAATTTACCTAGACGAGTCTGCATATGTCTGCTGACTTTGCTGCGCACACAGGCATGAGCCCACACACGGCAGTCCATCATGACCGACCATGTAAAGCATTTCTTGACGAGACACGTAGTAATAGTAGCGCCAGAGTGTGAAAGATTAAGTAAATCAGCGAAAACTTGGTGACGTAACGCAACCGGAAAAATGGGCTTAGCAACAGAAATGGATATATCACACCATAACGGTTGACGAAGCCTGGTAGCTTGCTAGAAAGCATATGTAGGGAAGTGGAAGAGGCCTGGCATAGATTCTGAAGTTCGATATCACTGTCCTGTAAATGGGCCAAGTCTTCGAAATTAATAGGAAATGAAATAGCATTGACACATGACAGATAATCAACCACTACATTTTCTGAGCCACAGAATGTATTGGATGTCTGTCGCATACTGGCAAACGAGATCAATTTGCTGAAACCTGTTATTTGACGGCCTCCTACACCACAAAAAGTTTTCTGTCGAAATCCAACCACTTATTTTGAGCCATAGATAGATGTTTGAAAAGAAAACGGAGTGGTTGAGTTGTGTCGCCAATGTGCTGTTGAAGAACAGCACTAATTGCAAAATCACTTGTGCTTGCCATAGTAGAGAAGCGAGCATCTGGCAAGGAGTGGGCGTGAGTGATGGAATGTTCTAAAGATGTTTTGAGACCCTCGGTAGCTTTCTGACTAATGTACCTCGCGATTACCAGAAGTTCGTTTGCCTGCTAAAGTGTCAGTATGAGGGGCTTACATAGCTGTCACCATTGGCAGATTGCATCTGTAAAAATTGATGGTCCCCAAAAACCAGCGCAATTCTCCAAAAGTCACTGGGAGTGGTGCATTGCGGATGCAGTTGACCCAATCTTGTGGAGGACATATACCCTCACTGGAGTCAGTGTACCCAAGAAAGGTAACAGAAGTGCTTCGAATTTGTGATTTATCGTGATTAACATCTACTCTGTTACGTGCTAGCAAGTTCTGTACGATTACCAGGCGTAGCTCATGTTTTTCTTCAGAGGAGGAGAAAATGAGAATGTTGTCTAGGTATGCATAGCAGTAAAAGCAGTGAGTGTATGAAATGTCAAGTTTGAACCAGCTTTTGAGGCCGTAAGGCATGTAACAAAATTTGTAAGAGCCAAAAAGTGATCAAGGCTGATTTTGGTACATCACTCTCTTCCAAAGGTATTTGTAAATACACCTTGCAGCCGTCCAAAACACTGAAAACGCTTGCTCCGCTAATTAGTTGGGAAAGTCTTGAATCTCTGGGATAGGATAATTGCCTATAACAGTATGTGCATTGAGATGATGATACTCACCACAGAGATACACTGTGCCGTCCCTCTTGGTCCTAAGGGTATGGGGGAAATTCAATTATTGTCCGACAGGTGAACAACGCCTACACACAGAAGTTCATACACTGCAGTCTTAGCAATGTGTAGTTTGTGTGGAGGGAGGTAGCGTTCTTTATGACACATTGGGGGCCTCTCTATCATGACAATTTTATGTGCCATCTTGCTACTAATAGCATACGTCTGAACTGATGAACACGACAAGGGGACGTCTCAAGCAGGAGTCGGAAGCACACTAGTGTCACTAACCTGAGATGCCATCGATGGGGGCGAGAGCAGGCTCCCTGGAGTAGTAAGAGATGCGTCGCTGGTGTCGAGATACGGCAGCCGCCAGTCGGCATGTGTGGTGTCGCGCACGAACGAGGACCTGCTTAGCCGCTGAAATGGTGCGGTTCAGTTCTGTGTTTCGAGCGCGAAGGTCATCGGCTGGAGAACACTCAGATTGGAGTCAAGCCAACGGAAGCAGCGAGGCAGTTTGCCAGAGAAGAGCACTCATTGAGACCTGTGTCACTATATTCGGGGAGCTGAGGGGGAGGTGGAGCTGAGAGAGTGACTGAACGAGCAACATGTGTACCTGAAGCATGGTGCAATAAAGCAGACAACAGGAGGTCAGGTGACAGACCGAAGGGAATCAGAAAATCAGTTCCAAGTACTTGCTCTTTGACATCGGTCACGTGGAAGGACCACATGAATGGTTAGCTAGGGATGAGTTTAATAGGTAGCATGACCATTCTATCAGTGTGAAGGGTCGATTTATTTGCCGCATTGGTTGGTATCACATCTGCTATAGTGAATGAGAGTGGGACAACACTACTAATGTCAGCTCCTGAGTCGACAAGGAAATGACGATACGATCGCAAATACAAGGCATACAGACAGCCTCATTGAGTAGAGACTTGAACAGAATGCAACGTCTGTAAGTGCCTTTTGTCATCCTTGCGAGCCATGGCATCTACTGCGGCCCACGTGAAGCATTTGGGAACACACAGGGTGGTCGGCAGTTGTGGGTGGCGTCCCCGAAAGTCCTCGAAAGCAACTGAAGTTATAGTTCCTGGAGCAGATTAACCAACCACAAAGCCCAGAGTGCTAAGTCCAGCATGACTTCTGTCATGAACTGAACACATATGTGTCACCACAGCTGGAAAAGGGTTCTGTCACCTAAACTCTCGTCTTAAATGATGCCATGGATTGCATCTGCTGGTTTCAGAGAAAGACGCTCGATGACGAGTGCATGAGCAGAACTGTACTCCTTACAGCTGAGTGGGTTTAGAAACAAGTCACTAATAAAATCAGGGTGCCAATGCATACGGTTCACCGAACAAAAGAAATTAGTGTCATCGTCTATTTCATCACCCTTTTCAGTAGTTCTGTCTTGTTTTTGACTTCTTCTAGCGACTCGTGATTTTGTTCGATAATTAACAATTTTGGAACAAATTTTTTTGTCACGTGTTTCATACCAAAAACATCCGAAAATAATGTCATCGTGTGGCCGAACTGCTACGCCAGCATCTTCAACGACTTCTCTGACTGCGTTTCAGTGATGTTTCACTATCATGTCTTTCACTTTTTCTGTAGGTTTATCGGTTCATGGGGTGCTAGTCAACCAGGGCGATCCTCATCTTCAACGTCTTCAAGGTCTGCTTCTAAACGCTTATAACACTCGTAAATCCTTGTTTTACTCATCGCAGATTCACCAAAAAGAATGTTGAACATTTCTAAAACTTTTCTGCGCTTTATTTCGTTCAAGTCTAATTATCTTTTCCTTTGCAACAGATTTACGTTCATGTTATGAAGAACCAACTTGGCTGTATTCAGGTAAATTTATTATGTCATGACGGGTTTTGTTCAGCGAACATTATTAGATGACTTCCGACAGTCTTTGCAACAAATTCCCACAGAATTTTGCCGATATAATGATTCAAGAATTCTAATCGTCTTACGTAATGGTGAAGGTACATGCTGGCACATCTAGTGTGTGCAATATGCTATGTTCTCTGGATTCCCTGCTCGCTGTGCCCCTGACAGGGCTCAGCGGAGGGTCTGTGTGCCTTAAATGGTATGTAAGGTGATTACGCTTCCTGAGTCATATAAAGAGAATTCTATGACAATTTGCTATAAAGACTCTTGGCAGTAACCTAGTGATGTTCACTGAAGTAAATTGGTCGCACATAATAAATATACCTTAATACAGTCATAGTGGTTCTTATTAATATTAATTATCCTATTCTTATAGTAAAATTTAGAACGAATAATCTGATCCATTTTCATAAAAAATAAATCACTGCGCTACCAGAAGACAACAGACTAAGTATCCTGTATGGCTAGAGCCTGGACCGCACACACAGCTAAAGTGTCGCCACACCTAGTGGCAAACTGCAGTGATACTACAATTACATGTGTGAACATCCTGTTGTCAGTGGCGTCACTCAAGTGACGCCATATTTGTCGTCTCACAAAAAGTTTAACTCGATTTTATTTTGTGACACCACTTTCCTTCTCCACCACCAAACCTCATTATTCAATTGCAGTCTCGTGACTAATTTCGAAGCATCATCGCTACACTTTGGTTTTTGCGTTTCGAATTTTGCTGTGTTCGTATTTTTCAGTACCAAGAACTATATGAAAAGTGAGGGTGGGCATTAGCAATAATTGCTGATTTTAACCAATTGTATCAAGAATGCCGGTGTTGTGGAAACACAAAAACGAATATTTCATATAGATATATTTAGGAAAATGAAGTATTGCTTGAAACTCATCTCCGACTGCGATTTATAGTTGTTGTGGTCTTCAGTCCAAAGACTAGTTTGATGCAGTTCTCCATGCTACTCTATCCTGTGCAAGCCTCTTCATCTCTGAGTAACTACTGCAAACTATGTTCTTTTGAATCTGCTTAGTGTATTCATCTCTTGGCATCCTAGTACGATTTTTACCCTCCATGCTGCCCTCCAATACTAAATTATAGATCACTTGATACCTTAGAACGTGTCCTACCTACTGATCCCTTCTTCTAGTCACGTTGTGCCACAAATTCCTCTTTTCTCCAATTGTATTCAGTATCTCCTCATTAGTTACATGATCTATCCATCTAATCTTCAGAATTCTTCTGTAGCACCACATTTCAAAATCTTCTGTTCTCTTCTTGTCTACAATGTTTGTCGTTCAATTTTCACTTAAATACATGGTTACACTCCTCACAAATACTTTCAGAAAAGACTTCTTGGTACTTAAATGTACACTCGATGTTAACAAATTTCTCTTCTTTAGAAAAGCTTTTCTTGCCATCCCCAGTCTACATTTTATATCCTCTCTACTTCGACCATCATCAGTCATTTTGCTCACCAAATAGCAAAACTCATCTACTACTTTAAGTATCTCATTTCCTAATCTAATTTCGTCAGCATCACCTGATTTAATTCGACTACATTCCATTATCCTCGTTTTGCTTTAGTTGATGTTCATCTTGTATCCTCCTTTCAGGACACTGTCCATTCCATTCAACTATTCTTCCAAGTCCTTTGCTGTCTCTGACGGAATTACAATGTCATCGACAAACCTCAAGGTTTGTCCATGGATTTTAATTCCTAGTCCAAATTTTTCTTTTGATTCCTTTACTGCTTGATCAATAAACAGATTGAATGACATTGGGGATGAGCTACAGCCTTGCCTCACCCCCTTCTTAACCATTGCTTTCCTTTTGTGCCCCTCAATTGTGATTTATGTATCACAAGAGCAAGAATAAGAAACTAATTTTATTCATTGTTTGCAGCGTTTCTTACGTGACTGTATTACTTTCGTAATAATACCGAAAAACGGCCTATATCAACAAATCGTGATTTTATTAAAATGCACTGTCACGGAAAAAAAGGATCTGAAGATGAGCCCCCAGGGCTCGAAACATATAGTGCATTTTAATAAAATCGCTACTTATGGCTGAAGGCGGTTGTTCTTATTATTACGAGAATAAGAAGTGTTTGCATTGCCTATATAAGTGAACACAACGAAGTGTTATAACATGAGAGAGGTATGTATACAGGTCCCCCTGGTTCCCAAAACGATTGATTTCTTAAAATTATGTAGGAACTTATAGTGGTAAATAAAATAAATTATAGCCTACTTGTTACTTTCTTTTATGTTTATTTAGAAAAACTCCTGCATTTACTTTAAAATACAGGTGAGATGGCTGTGAAAGCTGGATAACAATAATGCTACTACTGTATTTAAGCCAAAATCAAAATAGCTGACAATTTATCTTGTATGTTAAGTGCACATCTATAATGACAATAAAGCAGTGTGGAGTATGATTGCATTATGTATGGTGGGTACCAAGAAATTCTAACAACTTGATGTGTGTGCAGTTATTCGAAATGTTATGTGCCTGAACCATTGCAACATGGTGTATATTTTAACAGGAACATAATATTAACTGTCCACATTCAAGTTTGCTGGTAGTGAATGGTTTCCCAGTGCCATTATGAGTACATAATTATTAATTTATGTGTTGAAAGGATATGACATTTCTATTATAAGATGCATAGACAAGATTTATGTGTGATTAAACAAGTACTACTGAGTAATTAGTGAAATGTAATTGGCAGTTTGACAGCAGCTCACTTAATTCAACAAATGGTGGAAATTAATGCAATACTGGCAGTATATTCGGATTCTACTACTGGCAACATAAATGCTTTTAAACACTTGCCCACTGGATTTGAGAAAGGGTGTAGCAAGATTTATAGCAGCAGTATGATTTAAGCTTCATTGGAGCTTTTAAAAAGGGAAATCACCAGCTATATAACAGCATGAGGCACAACTACAAAATTCGGCATAGTACAATATTTCGTTCCACTTAACTGATATTGGGTGCAAGAGAGAAAATATTGGCTATAAATGAATATTTAGGGTATTAGAAATGGCACTGAACTCATCTCATGAGAACTCTGAAATTGTACTTTTGAGAATGATCCTGCAGTTGGAAAAATGTTATGTGAAGTAGTGAAGTGCATTAAGCTTCTCCAAGTAGTTCCAATCACGACAGCAGCAGCAGAACGGTCATTTAGCGCCCTTAGACATCTGAAGTCATATCTCCAATGAACAATGGGACAAAAGCGGTTGAGTAACTTGGCTGTTCTTCATACCCACCAAGCTATTTTGGATAAATTGGATATCTGACAAGTCATCGACGACTTCATATTCAGTAATCCACCCAGATGGTCGACATTTGCACCTATCTAAAGACACTCGACCCCTAATAATGGCATTTAGAGCAATATTAAAAATCTTTACAAAATGGAGATTTAAATACATACATAATGTTAAACTTTCAGTTTCGAAATATTTGTACTAGTTTAGTACTATATTACTATAGTACTGTATTAGTTATTTACAAATACTTAAATATTTGTAGGGTGTAAGGCCCAATTAAAACCCGCAATTTACATAAATTTGGACTGAAAGTATTAGGCATACTGAATTAAATTTATAACTGTATTAAAGCATTAATTTTGAGATATTGTTTTTATTCAATGAACCCTGAGCCTTATTCAAAGTAAGCTTACACTAGATATTTCACTTATTAATCAAAGTGCTACTACTGTGTGATGGCAATATTTTATGTTTTATTCTTTTATTGATAGTTTAGGATTTATTTAAATATAATTTCAGACTTTTCAGAGCTATATGCTCACTGCTCTGTAATAGTCTATTGTTGTAAATTAAATTAGCTTTTTACGAAAATACCATGTGTATTTATGTTTCGTTTCTTTTTTCAAAGCCAAAAAATATGTCAGGCTTGTCGAGTTTCCCAGGATGTAGAGTTATCGAGAGTCGAATTTTCGGGGTTCCAGTGATGATCATATGACTCTAAAAAGCTTAAAAAACTTTAAAACTCACTATTTTTCATCTAAAATTTAGAAAATTTCCTGGGACAAGTCTCCTGGTATGCCCCCCTCCAACATTTTTTATAAGCCGGCACACCTGACCCCGTACCACTACTTGTCATTTCCTTTGCTGTTCCACTGGCAAACAGTGTGGGAAAAACAAGTGAGTATATGCCTCCAGGTGAGCCCTAACTACTCACATCTTATCTTCGTGGTTCTAGCCCACAATCTATGTTGGAGGCTGTGGAATCTTTCTGCAGTCAGCTTCAAACGCTGGTTCTTTAAATTTTGTCTATAGTGCTCCTCAAAAAGAACGTCGCCTTCCCTCCAGGGTTCCCATTTGAGTTCTCAAAGCATCACTTCGACATATTCCTCTAATCCGACCTGTTACAGATTCCAAACTCTTTAACAGTTTAATAAGAGCTCTAAAAAAACTAAATATCATTTATCTTTCACCATTTTATAAATGAAGATGTTTAAAGAAAATTCTTTGTCGTTGTAAAATTTAGTTGGGCAGAAAATGTTGATAGTGGTGTACAGAGTGTGTGTGGATTGGGTGGGGGGAAGGGGAGCACGGAGTGGGGTACAAGGTAATATATGATAGCGTTCAGGGGTAATGATTTCACAGAGGCTGGTAACCACTGTTCTAAGTAAATACAATATTTTAAATTTTTAGGTGATTGCATTGATAAGAACATGAAATGGAAGTAACATCTTATTCATATTTCTAACGTCTAAGCTCTGACATTTACATGTCACATTCTGAAGATGGATATGTCAAAGGTTGACTTACATTTCTTATTTAACCTTATTATATGCAGAGGAAGAAAGTATTTGTAGCACAGAAGGCATAGTAAGGATAATATTTGATGTACAGTCTAAAACGTTTTGTGGACACCTCTTTAAACAGCTGGGCATGCTGACTACAGCTTCATAGTATATTTACTCCGATTGACAACAATACAGCACAGTTCGAGACCAACAGTAAAAAAATATGATACCAGAAGGAGCAAAGACACCATCCTTCATTCTGTAGTAATATGGCACAGAAAGGAAAGATGTATTCAACATAAAAAATCTTTGAGCGTGTTTCCAGTGCTGTAAAGAGTTTATTAGATAGAAAAATCAACTTCAAACAGAAGCCGAAATCGCACCTGCTTGAGAACTTCCACCTCAGAATTTCTGAATATGGTGTGTTAGTGTGTGTGTGTGTGTGTGTGTGTGTGTGTGTGTGTGTGTGTGTGTGTGTGTGTATGTGTGTGTGTGAGAGGGGGAGACTCTGATCATATTTTAGTATAAGTCGTTGTATGTAAAATAGGTAACTTAAGACAAACATGTATTGTAAGTGGTCTGCATGTTGTCATATTTTTCAATGACAAATTGTAATTGTGAAATAAACTCGTTCCAAATCACACTGAGAGGTATCAGGTACAATCAAGGGAACATGAAAATAACTAAGTAAAGTCATGCCATCTTTACTGTTGACGGAACACAAGGGAACTCAAATCCACTGAGATAGAAATCAAAACTGCATGGGAGATTGATCGGGCTGGATTCAGTATCAGGAGCGGGCATGAAATAGTAACAGGATCCTTCTATTGCCCATAAGACTCATTTCCTGATGTAACCGAAAACTTTAAAGAAAACCTCAGTTTGCTTGTACATAAGGTCCCAAATCACACTGTAATCATTGGTGGAAATTTTAATCATCCAACAATCAATTTGGAGAATTAAAGTTTTGTTAGTGATGGGCGTGATAAGACGTCCTGTGAGACTTTACCAAATGCCTTCTCTGACATCTACCTAGAACAAATAGTTCAGAACCCCACTAATGAAAAAAATACACTGAAGCACCAAAGAAACTGGTATAGGCATTTGCATTCAAATACAGAGATACGTAAACAGGCAGAATACGGCACAACAGTCTGCAACGCCTATGTAAGACAAGTGTCTGGCGCAGTTGTTAGATCGGTTACTGCTGTTAAAATGGCAGGTTATAAAAAAAGTGAGTTTGAACGTGATGTTATAGTTGGCACACGTGCGATGGGACACATCATCTCCGAGATAGCGATGAAGTGGTGATTTTCCCGTACGACTATTTCACGAGTGTACCGTGAATACCAGAAATCCAGTAAAACATCAAATCTCCCACATCGCTGCAGCTGGTAAAAGATCCTGCAAGAAAGGGACCAACGACGGGTGAAGAAAATCGTTCAACGTGACAGAAGCGCAATCATTCCGCAACTTGTTGTAGATTTCAATGCTGGGCCATCAATAAGTATCAGCGTGCAAACCATTCAACGAAACATCTTCGATGTGGGTGTTCGGAGCCGAAAGTAACTTGGGTACTTTTGATGACTGCAAGACACAAAGCTTTACTCTTCGCCTCGGCCCGTCTACACCGACATTAGGCTGTTGATAACTGGAAACAAGATGCCTGGTCGGACGAGTCTCGTTTCAGATTGTATCGAGTGGATGGACGTGTACAGGTATGGAGACAATCTCATGAATATATGGACCGTGCATGTCAGCAGGGGACTCTTCAAGTTGGTGGATACTCTGTAATGGTGTGGGACGTTTACAGCTGGAGTGATATGGGACTCCTGATACGTCTAGATAAGTCTCTGACGGGTGACACGTACGTAAGCATCCTGTCTGATCACCTGCATCCATCCATGTCCATTGTGCATTACGACGGACTTGTGCGATTCCAGCAGGACAATGCAACAGCCCACACGTCCAGAATTACTTCAGAGTGGCTCAGGTAACACTGTTCTGAGTTGAAACACTTCTGAAAGCCACCAAACTCCCCAGGCACGAACATTTTTAGATAACTGGGATGCCTTGCAACGTGTTGTTCAGAAAAGATTTCCACCATCTCGTACTCTTACGGATGTTTGGTCAAGCCTGCAGGATTCATAGTGTCAATTCTCTCCAGCACTGCTTCAGACATTAGTCAGGTGCATGCCACGTCATATTGTAACACTTCTGCATGCTCCCACGGCCCTACACGATATAAGGCTGGCGTACTAATTTCTTTGGCTCTTCAGTGTACATTGGATCTGATGGCAACAAATAGACTTGACTTTTTGAGGATGTCCAAGTCGCAGATGGTATGAGTAATCATTAATGACTGTGGCAACAATGATTGCCAAAGCAAAAACTACAACTATAACAAACAGAAAGTCAACTAGGTAAAAGATCAGTAGTGTCATATATCAATGAGGAACTTGAAACTTCCAGCATGGGGCAGGAGCACGTAGAGGAACTATAGCTCAAGTTTAAAAGAATCGTCTACGATACATTGGATAGATATGTACCCAGTAGAAGAGTTCATAATGGAAGGAACCATAAATAGTGTACAGTCATTGTAAGGAAACTTCTAAAAGAAACAAAGGGTATTGTATAGTAGGTGGAAAACAAAGCAGAGGACTATAGATAGAGAAATTATGAATGACACATCTTTCTTTGTCAAGGGAGAAATTCATTAAGCCTTCAGTGACTACCGTAGCAGAATATTGTCAACTAATCTTCCACAAAGCCCAAAGAATATATTGCCAATTGTAAAGAATGTTAGTGGCTTTCCCCAGCCCCTAGCGAATGGAACAGAAACTGAGCGTCGCAAAGCAAAAGCAGAAAAGCATACCTCTGTCTTTTCTTCTGCTTGGCCCCCAAAGCCTCAATAAATATGAAGGATGACATTTTTCCCCCAGGCTGTGTATAAAATTTTTCATTTATTTACGACACTACCATTTCGGGTATTGCCAGTTCTCAAATGTGACTCTAGTAACAAATGTGCTTTGTCGTCATTGATTTAAAAATTGCGTTTCATACATAACTGTATGCCGCTCCTCAAGCGTGTTTCTAGCAATACATGTGGCTACATCGTCGTCATTAATTTAAAAATCGCGTGCTATGCATAACTGTGCAAAGCACAGTCATCAAATGTACTCATCTTGCAATATTCCCTACGAGTTCGTTGAGTGAGTGTACATGGTATGTTTCATAGGAAACATTGCAAGACGAGGACGTTTGACGAATGTGCTTTGCACAGTTATGCATAGCACGCGATTTTTAAATTAATGACGACGATGTAGCCACATGTATTGCTAGAAACACGCTTGAGGAGCGGCAATACCCGCAACCGATACTGCCAAATATAAACAAAATATTTTATACACAATCTGATGGAAAAATTTCGTTCTTCAAGCTTAACTCTATTTCAATTGTTCTTTTACATAGAAAAAACAAGGAGAACAGTCCCAATTTAATCGTACCACAGAAAAGATGAATTAAATAAGTATTTGTGACAGAGAAACAGCTGAAATCATTAAAATTGAACAAAGCTCCAGGGTCCGATGGCATCCCCATCAGATTCTATACTGAATTTGCGGCTTGACGGTGTTATCTGTAATGAAGCACTGACTGAAAGAAACTAAACTTTATCTCTGGACTAACATGCCTCCAAATGCACAACGGTATAGACCAAACACGATCTCGTCCTCGTCAGTATACCACCGTCCAGCCATTGCCAGTTTTCGTGACCAGAGCCTCTACGTCTCATTCAAGTAGCTCCTCAATTGGCCTCGCAAGTGCAGGTTGAACCCTACTTGCCAATAGTGCTTGTTGAACCCAGATGATCACCCACGCAAGTGCTAGCCAAGCCCAACAGCGCTTAATTCTGGTGACCTGACGGGAACCGATGTTACCACTGTGGCAAGGCCGTTAGCGTCATCTGAATTAAGCAGCATTAATTTTCAGTCAGATGTTGATAAGATTTGAAAGAAGTGCAAAGACTGACAACTTGCTTGAAACGAAAATCGAAAATTGTGCACTCCACAAAACGAAAGAAACGTGGTATTGCGTGACCGTAATATCAATAAGTCACAGTTGGAATCTGTCAACCCATGCAAATACTTGGGTGTAATCATTTCTAGGGATATGAAATGGAACGATCACATAGGCTTAGTCGTGGGTAAATCAGGTGATAGACATCGGTTTTATGAGAATGATGTCTTGTTGTTGTATAAACCATTCTCGGGCTTCTTGCTACGTCAATTCAGGGTAAAACCTCGAGTTTTCAACAATTACCTTTGTCGTCGTAGTCAGTTGCTTCTGAGGAGAAAGGTAATTGACGAAAACACGAGGTTTGACCCTCAACTGACTCATGGGAGAGTTTCAAGGATGGTGCTGAAGAAATTGAACTAGCAGGCTCTTGAAGACAGATGGAAAACATAGTGAGAAAGTCTTCAAAGAAAGTTTCGAGCTTAGGCTTTAAATGTTGTCTCTAGGAATATAATACGACCCCGTACGTATCACTCAGATAGGGGTTGTAAGGACAAGATTAGCTTAATTACAGCACGCTCAGAGGTATTCATTCTTCCCTCGCTCCATACATAAATGGAACCAGAAGAAAATGCTGGTACAATGGGACTTACCCTCTGCAATGCACTTCACAGTGGTTTGGTGCGCGTAGATGTAGACTGATTCAATGTATAAGGATGGCAGTTGCAATCGCAGTCCAGGCATCCGGCTTAAGTTTTTCTGTGATTTCCCTACATCGAATAAAGCTTCCTAAATCTGAGCTCGTGTTACATCTCAGATGACTTTGTTGTTGACGGGACACTAACTCTTAATTTTCCTTCTTTCCTTCTGCCCGTTTGTCGCCATAGGTGAATGTGAAAGCGATCAAATTCCACTAACATATAACAGCTTTTACACGTAACTAAACTCATACCACTGGTTGTAGTACACTTCAATAGCAACGAGAACTACTGTCCATTAGTAGTGGCTCCAGGAATGGGTTCTGGGGAAGGGGTGTCACAGTTTGTTACTGTCCCTGCCCCAAATATAACTAACCGTCACGACTATTTTTAACATACGATGAGTGTGTACGATTTTGAATATAATAACACTAAAATATATAAAATAGCTGAAAAGGACGGCTTCACTTGGTCTTCATTTTCATTTGTTTTCTGAGATAATTGCAAATTGCTCAAAACATTTCGTGAACATACAGTATTTCTAGCTCAAAAACACTCCCGAATGCCCGAAAATACTCGTGGTGCAGTTAAATCCATTTCAGTGTTAAATAGCACCTTAGTTTGAAATAAAGTACTTTGTCACTCGCTCATTCACTCCTTTATAGAAAACCGAGAACATAAGATAATATTCGAGAACATTCCAAAACGTTCATAAATATTGGACAACATTAAAAGACAACTCCGGAAGTTACTAAAACATTCCATAACATTGTAAAACATTCAATAACATTAAAAAACGTTAAAGAATGCTCTGAGATAATGTAGAACATTCTAGAATATTTTCGAACATTCGAGAATATTTTAGAACATTCGAAAATATTCGTTAACATTCAACAATATTCGTAAAAGAATATTCCAATGAGCTCGAAAACGTTATTAATGACGATGTCAATCACTCATTTCTTCACAACTACAGCAGTAACCACTACACAACCAATGTAGTGCACAATAGGAGGACCACAGGAGCACCGTACGCACATATTGGCCGGGTGCGAGTCGGAATCGCACTCTGAGAGTTCCATAAGAACTTAGGAGCACCGTACGCAATATTCGTTAACAGTCAACAATATTCGTAAAAGAATATTCCAATGAGCTCGAAAACGTTATTAATGACGATGTCAATCACTCATTTCTTCACAACTACATCAGTAACCACTACACAACCAATGTAGTGCACAATAGGAGGACCACAGGAGCACCGTACGCACATATTGGCCGGGTGCGAGTCGGAATCGCACTCTGAGAGTTCCATAAGAACTTAGGAGCACCGTACGCACATATTGGCCGGGTGCGAGTCGGAATCGCACTCTGACTCTGAGAGTTCCATAAGAACTTAATTATGTATATACACAGTTCACCCATCCAAGGAAGCGAGAATCTCGACGATTTTTGCCTCTTATCGACATTTATACTGGCAAGACATACACTCCTGGAAATGGAAAAAAGAACACATTGACACCGGTGTGTCAGACCCACCATACTTGCTCCGGACACTGCGAGAGGGCTGTACAAGCAATGATTACATGCACGGCACAGCGGACACACCAGGAACCGCGGTGTTGGCCGTCGAATGGCGCTAGCTGCGCAGCATTTGTGCACCGCCGCCGTCAGTGTCAGCCAGTTTGCCGTGGCATACGGAGCTCCATCGCAGTCTTTAACACTGGTAGCATGTCGCGACAGCGTGGACGTGAACCGTATGTGCAGTTGACAGACTTTGAGCGAGGGCGTATAGTGGGCATGCGGGAGGCCGGGTGGACGTACCGGCGAATTGCTCAACACGTGGGGCGTGAGGTCTCCACAGTACATCGATGTTGTCGCCAGTGGTCGGCGGAAGGTGCACGTGCCCGTCGACCTGGGACCGGACCGCAGCGACGCACGGATGCACGCCAAGACCGTAGGATCCTACGCAGTGCCGTAGGGGCGCACCGTCACTTCCCAGCAAATTAGGGACACTGTTGCTCCTGGGGTATCGGCGAGGACCATTCGCAACCGTCTCCATGAAGCTGGGCTACGGTGCCGCACACCGTTATGCCGTCTTCCGCTCACGCCCCAACATCGTGCAGCCCGCCTCCAGTGGTGTCGCGACAGGCGTGAATGGAGGGACGAATGGAGACGTGTCGTCTTCAGCGATGAGAGTCGCTTCTGCCTTGGTGCCAATGATGGTCGTATGCGTGTTTGGCGCCGTGCAGGTGAGCGCCACAATCAAGACTGCATACGAACGAGGCACACAGGGCCAACACCCGGCATCATGGTGTGGGGAGCGATCTCCTACACTGGCCGTACACCTCTGGTGATCGTCGAGGGGACACTGAATAGTGCACGGTACATCCAAACCGTCATCGAACCCATCGTTCTACCATTCCTAGACCGGCAAGGGAACTTGCTGTTCCAACAGGACAATGCACGTCCGCATGTATCCTGTGCCACCCAACGTGCTCTAGAAGGTGTAAGTCAACTACCTTGGCCAGCAAAATCTCCGGATCTGTCCCCCATTGAACATGTTTGGGACTGGATGAAGTGTCGTCTCACGCAGTCTGCACGTCCAGCACGAACGCTGGTCCAACTGAGGCGCCAGGTGGAAATGGCATGGCAAGCCATTCCACAGGACTACATCCAGCATCTGTACGATCGTCTCCATGGGAGAATAGCAGCCTGCATTGCTGCGAAAGGATATACACTGTACTAGTGCCGACATTGTGCTTGCTCAGTTGCCTTTGTCTATGTGCCTGTGGTTCTGTCAGTGTGATCATGTGATGTATCTGACCCCAGGAATGTGTCAATAAAGTTTCCCCTTCCTGAGACAATGAATTCACGGTGTTCTTATTTCAAATTCCAGGAGTGTATGTCCTATAAATTCCAAGACTTTCGAAACTGCAATTCTTGAAATTTTCCCGGAGTAAAGAGTGTTCCATGACTTCTTGGGACTGCATATGGATAAACCAAACGTCTTCTGGGGATATGTATATGATACTTTTGTAGTGTGACCCCACAGTGAAGAAGAACTGTCACGCTTTCTGCAGCATCTGAATCCAATCCACAAGAATATTATATTTGCGGTGGTAGTAGAGAAGGGCGGTTGTGGTCGGTCTGAAAGTGGATAGATGATTGTGGCATTCTGTTTAGCATAAGTCCACATAGACCTGTATTTGCATGCGTCTAGCTGCCACCACCCATCGCAGACTATGGGCGTCCTTCGAACGTTGGTGTACTGGGAACATGTTGTGTCTAAGGTGTTCAAAGGTAATGGATACTCTCCATGTCATATCTGCTCAGCTTTGAGGAGGGAGAAATTGAAGAGGAGAAGGAGTGGTTCACATCCAAGGTGTTGCTCTCATCCGTTGACAATATTTCGTCGAAATTAGGCTGGACCTTACGGAAACACCACGTCAAAGTGATCTCCCGCCCATCCACAAAAATTTGTGCTCTTCTCGGTTCGAGCCGGCCGGTGTGGCCGAGCGGTTCTAGGCGCTACAGTCTGGAACCGCGCGACCGCTCTGGTCGCAGGTTCGAATCCTACCTCGGGCATGTATGAATGTGATGTCCTTACGTTAGTTAAGTTTAAGTAGTTGTAAGTTCTAGGGGACTAATGACCTCAGGAGTTAAGTCCCATAGTGCTCAGAGCCATTTGAACCATTCTTTTTCTCGGTTCGGCAAAGGACGATCTAGGATTGCGGAGTGCTGTAGTGTGGCAAGGCCTGCATTGACGAGACATCGCAAATAGAACATGAAAAGTGCTTTGAACATGATCGCCACACTTTCCTTTCGCAGTCCAGTAAGTCAGCCATAGCTGAGCATTCTATCTCCACAGGACGTTCCATGAATTATTCTGCAACGGAAATTTTGTCCTTCTAGGATTCAATCATTAACGAATCGGTCGAAATACCTTTGGCGGAAGCTCTTAATCGTGATGGCGGCTTTCAACTAGATAAGGCGTGGGGCCCACTGGTTTCCTTAATATTTTCAGAAAGAAAATGTTTTATGATTAATGACGCTTCTAACGACAATTAATCTTGTAAATTCGACATCTGAATTTTAAGTCCGCGAATGGGTATACTGACAGAAAGTATCACCATTACGCATGCATGTGCGCGCCACTGATGGAGAAATATTCGAAGAGGGCGCGAGATTTGACATAGGTCGCGCTGTTTGAGACTTTCCCAATGTGACAACTGCTTCATTGGTTCACGGGCTTCACGTTGGTTAATGTTGTTGAAGTTGCACAATATTTCAACGAGACAACTGCTCGTCATCTTTAGGTGGTTACTGGCCGGCCGCGGTGGTCTCGCGGTTCTAGGCGCGCAGTCTGGAACCGTGCGACTGCTACGGTCGCATGTTCGAATCCTGCCTCAGGCATGGATGTGTGTGATGCCCTTAGGTTAGTTAGGTTTATGTAGTTCTAAGTTCTAGGGGACTGATGACCACAGCAGTTGAGTCCCATAGTGCTCAGAGCCATTTGAACCATTTAGGTGGCTACTGACGGTTGCTGCAGTGGCCTGTCAATATATATCCTGACTGGTTAGAAAAACTCAGACACCAAGGGATGGGCTATAGCGTTATCGTAGACAGATCATAGAGCAAGAGGACATCCAGTGCACCTGCAGGACAAACGGGCCACGATTTTCGCATGCGGGACACAGGAGAAACGCTGCCGCAAATCGCAGCACAGAGTGCGCGCAGGCAGAGTGTTTGCCCCATTTCAAGTGTGCAGGCTCCGTCTCCGTCTCCATCTGTGTCAACAGGCTAGTGCCTTAACAGTGAACGTAAATAAACCCTGCCCCCTACACACCTGTCCTCATTCTGCTGTCGTCAACAATGGGGTCAGCTCGATTGTCTTGTTCTCGCGTGTGTGCGCATTAGTAGTAGGGCAAAGTTCATTCTGGTGAATTTCGCTACTGTGGGTTGCCTATGTTCAGGAGCAAGTATGCATTCAGGGGTATAACTATTGTTCTCTTTTGACTGACAGGTGCTTAACCTGCTGTCCTGCTAAGAGGATTATGACCCATGGGGATAATCCTTCCTTTTA
The DNA here is from genome assembly GCF_023897955.1 of Schistocerca gregaria. NCBI lineage: Eukaryota > Metazoa > Arthropoda > Insecta > Orthoptera > Acrididae > Schistocerca > Schistocerca gregaria. The sequence goes on from NC_064920.1 coordinate 767,483,408, forward strand.
ATTGACAGGTCCTTAACCTATTGTCCTATTCACCTATTCCTCTCACCCTTCTATCCCCCTATTCCTCTAGGAACTCACCTCGCCAATATGAGCACACTTTTGATGACAATTTGCTTAGCTAATTAATTACATCGACCAATTAATTAAATCCCCCCTCTGGGAAACCGCACAGCCCTCCCCTCCCTTCCCTTTTCGGAAATTGGCGGGAAAAAGACTCAATTGATATGCCATTTGGAGGGAAATGGATTGCAGTGTATGGAATTTTCTTTAAACAATTTAGACAATATTGTTTCTTTATTTATTTAAAAAATTTGGTGGGTTATCTATTCCAGTGTATGTAATGTTGTTTAAACAATTTAGACAATGTGTGGAATGTTTTTTATTTAAACAATTTATCAGATATGAGGCTGTGTATGGAATAAAGTTTATTTATTTATGTACAGAATTTGGGGGTGGGGGGAATCGATTCCAGTGTATGGAATATTGCTTAAACAATTTAGAAAATGTGTTTAAAATTATTTATTTAAATATTTAGAAGGTGATATACATGGAATATTTAAACAATTGGAATACCATCATAAAACACCCATGATGTGTAATTACACTGTTAAAAATCTTTCGATGGTGAAGCATGCTCCATCTGAATGCATCACCTGTATGTGTGATAGCACCACACATACAGGTCACCGTACGGGATTAGCCGAGCAGTCTCAGGCACTGCAGTCATGGACTGTGTGGCTGGTCCCGGTGGATGTTCGAGTCCTCCTTCGGTCATGGGTGTGTGTGTTTGTCCTTAGGATAATTTATGTTAAGTAGTTTGTAAGCTTAGGGACTGATGACCTTAGCAGTTAAGTCCCATAAGATTTCACATACACATACATACATACGTACAGTTTGCTCGCGGTCTCACAAAGTGACATGTCGATCAGTAGCTATACGAGATGCTGGTGTCAAAGAGTGTCTGCTCGGGTTCCCATGACTGACAGACTGCATGTCACACTAATCCCTGAACAAAAGCATCAGGAGACAGCAAGCCTTTGATATGAAACTTCCTGGCAGATTAAAGCTGTGTGCCAGGCCGAGACTCGAACTCGGGACCTTCGCATTCGCGGGCAAGTGCTCTACCATACGCCTCCGCAATATCCTTTGTTTCAGGAGTGCTAGTTCTGCAAGGTTCGGAGGAGAGCTGTAAAGTTTGGAAGGTAGGAGACGAGGTACTGGCAGAAGTAAAGCTGTGTGGACAGGGCGTGAGTCATGCTTGGGTATCTCAGTTGGTAGAGCACTTGCCTGCGAAAGGCAAAGGACCTGAGTTCAAGTCCCGGCCCAGCACACAGTTTTAATCTGCCAGGAAGTTTCATATCAGCGGGCACTCCGCTGCAGAGTGAAAATTTCATTCCAGGAACCCTTTGATAGTTGATACCTGAGAAATTTTTGTCGAAAGACATGCTCTCTTTCTTTTTCTCCCCCTGTAGCACCCAGTGCCGGGCCTGCACGCACTGTCAGCTGGGTCATATTGCACTGCAAACAAACTGACATTTTTCCAGTAAACCCCTGCAGAATACCAATGCACACGATAACTCCTTCCAAGGCAAATACCTGGCTGAGAATGAATTCTGCCATGGGCTCTAAGCTGCTGTCTGTGGGGGAGAGAAAGGATCTCATGATAGCAAATTCCCTATATACCATAGGATATACTGTGTATTTATGAGATTCAGTTTGAAGAGGCTGGATCTCACTCTTATTTGGAGGGAAAATCTCACATGCAGCAACTGCAAGTCCTAATTATGTAACTACATTGCTGCAGAGTGAAGGTGTTGTGTGCTTTCACATCGACAAGCAGGGATCGAATGAGCTAGTGCACAGAGCCAGCATCAGACGATGTGCCACACCCCTACCCCCTGTCCCTCATTCCCCACCCATCCCATAAAATATTGGTAGGACAAAGACTGACTCTGTGCTGGAGAAGAAGGATTTCGTAATACAAAATTCGAATCGTAGTCAGTAATATATTTGTACATACTTCCTTATTTAATCAGTTTGCGGGAGACAAGGTTCCTCCGCTTGAGTAGACATAATGACTGCACCCGACCCCCCCCCCCCCCTCTTGCTCCCCATGACATAATAACTGTAATCACCAGAAAATGGAACGAAATACGGTATAGTAGCCACCATTTAGGGCCTCCTGTGTGTTTGTCTATCGTCAGGGCACCGCCACGAATGTCAAAACAGTCTAATGTCCTAATTACAGATCACGTTACTAATACCACCGACCACCGACCAGATATCTGCCTCCTTTGATCTTGAGGCCCCCAGACAAAGCATCAAGTGGCGGCATTCTGTTGGTCGACAATTTACAGTCTATCTCCGTCTCTTTCAAAAGGCCACTCCCTGCTTTTCTGTATGAACCAAGGTCTCCAAACATGAAGACGGAGTTTTTCAGAATACTGTAATTATATTGGACAATGCTGGACGCAAATGGAAAGCTAACGCAGTTTCGATATCAAGAATAGAATGGATTAATCCATTTGCACTACCCTGTCAAATTAATTGTTCCATTGTTACTGGTTCCATTCACATATGGAGTGAGGGAAGAATGTTTGACTGCCTCTGGGCGTGCTGTAATTACGCTAATCTTGGTCCGTACAACGCCTATGTGAGTGATATGTACGGGGTCGTAGTATATTCCGAGAGTCATCATTTAAAGCCGCTCATCGAAATTTTATTAGGAGACTTTCTCAGTATGTTTTACATCTATCTTCAACAGCCTGCTACTTCAAGTTCTTCAGCATCATCGTTGAAACTGTCCGATGACCATTTGTGCTACCCTTCTCTCTACATGTTCAATATCCCTGTTAGTCCTGTTTGGTATGGGGCCCACATACTAGAGCAATATTGTAGAGTTGGTCATACAAGTATTTGTAAGCAATCTCCTTTGTAGATTGATTGCACTTCCACAGTATTCTGGCAATAAAGTCTTGTATAAAACATTATTGGTTTTCTTGCGGTGTCTGTTCAGGGTAAAACCTCGAGTTTTCGACGATTACCGTCGATCGCAGGAGCAACTGACTACGACGATGAAGGCAATCGTTGAATACTCGAGGTTTTACCCTGAATTAACGTAGCAAGAAGCCCGAGAATGTTCTATACAACAATGCCATAGCGAAAAACTTCATTCTCATAAAGCCTATATGGTCATTCCATTTCATATCCCTAGAAAGGGTTACACCCAAGTATTTGCATGGGTTGACAGATTCCAACTGTGACTCATTGATATTACAGTCACGCAATACCATGTTTCTTTCGATTTGTGGAGTGCACAATTTTACATTTTTGTTTCAAGCAAGTCAGTCTTTGCACTTCTTTCAAATCTTATCAACATCTGACTGAAAATTAATGCTGCTTAATTCAGATGACGCTAACGGCCTTGCCACAGTGGTAACATCGGTTCCCGTCAGGTCACCAGAATTAAGCGCTGTTGGGCTTGGCTAGCACTTGCGTGGGTGACCACCTGGGTTCAACAAGCACTGTTGGCAAGTAGGGTTCAACCTGCACTTGTGATGCCAATTGAGGAGCTACTTGAATGAGACGTAGAGGCTCTGGTCACGAAAACTGGCAATGGCTGGACGGTGGTATACTGACTACAGGTCCCTCCACATCCGCATCCAGTGCCGCCTGTCGCCCAAGGACGAGATCGTGTTTGGTCTATACCGTTGTGCATTTGGAGGCATGTTAGGCCAGAGATAAAGTTTAGTTTCTTTCAGACAGTACTTCATTACAGATAACACCGTCAAGCCGGAAATTCGGTATAGAATCTGATGGGGATGCCATCGGACCCTGGAGCTTTGTTCAATTTTAATGATTTCAGCTGTTTCTCTAGACCACTGGCACAAATACTTATTTCACTCATCTATTCTGTTGTATGATGATTAAATTGAGGCTGTTCTTGTTTTTTCTACGTAAAGGAACAATTGAAATAGAGTTAAGCTTGAAGAACGACATTTTTCCATCGGATTGTGAATAAAATATTTTGTTTATTTTTAGCAGTACCGGTTTCGGGTATTGCCGCTCCTCAAGCGTGTTTCTAGCAATACATGTGGCTACATCATCGTCATTAATTTAAAAATCGCTTGCTATGCTTAACTGTGCAAAGCACATTCGTCAAACGTCCTCGTCTTGCAATGTTTCCTATGAAACATACCATATACACTCACTGAACGAACTCGTAGGGAATATTGCAAGATGAGGACGTTTGATGACTGCGCTTCGTACAATTATGTATGAATCGCAATTTTTAAATCAATGACGACAAAGCACATTTGTTACTAGAGTCACATTTGAGAACTGGCAATACCCGAAATGGTAGTGTGGTAAATAAATGAAAAATTTTATACACAGCCTGGGGAAAAAATGTCATCCTTCAAATTTATTGAGGCTTTGGGGACCACGCAGAAGGAAAGACAGATGTATTCTTTTCTGCTTTTGCTTTGCGACACTCAGTTTCTGTTCCATTCGCTTGGGGCTGGGGAAAGCCACTAACATTCTTTACGAGTGGTAATTATGTTCTTTGGGCTTTGTTAAAGATTAGTTGACAATATTCTGCTACCGTAGTCACTGAAGGCCTAATGCATTTCTCCCTTGACAAAGAAACATGTATCATTCATAATTTCTCTATCTATAGTCCTCTGCTTTGTTTTCCACCTGCTATACAATACCCTTTGTTTCCTTTAGAAGTTTCCTTCAGTGAGTGTATGCTATTTTTATTCCATTATGAATTCTTCTACTGGGTACATATCTATCCAATGTATCGTAAACCATTCTTTTAAACTTGAGCTATAGTTCCTCTACGTGTTCCTGCCCCATGCTGGAAGTTTCAAGCTCCTCATTGACATATGCCACTACTGATCTTTTATCTAGTTGACTTCCTGTTTGTTATTTGTTGTAGTTTTTACTTTGCCGATCATTGTTCCCACAGGCATGTATGATCACTGATATCATTTGCACCGGCCGCTGTTACCGAGTGGGTCTAGGCGCTTCAGTCGGGAACCGCGCAGCTGCTACAGTCACAGGTTCGAATACTGCTTCGGGCATGGATGTGTCTGATGTCCTTAGGTTAGTTAGCTTTAAGTAGTTCTACGTCTAGGGAACTGATGACCTCACATGTTAAGTCCAATAGTACTTAGAGCCATTTGAACCATTTTTTTATTCCATTTGTGATGTGGACATCCTCAAAAAGTCAAGTCTATTTCGTGCCAACAGCTAGAATGTACACTGAGGAGCCAAAAAAACTGGTACATCTGCCTATTACCGTGTAGGGCCCTGGGAGTATGCAAAGTGTCACAACATGATGTGGCATGCACCTGACTAATGTCTGAAGCAGTGCTGGCGAGAATTGACACTATGAATCCTACAAGGTTGTCCATAAACCCGTAAGAGAACGAGGGTGTGGAGATCTCTTCTGAACAGCACGTTGTAAGGCATCCGAGATGTGCTAGAAATATTCGTGTCTGAGGAGTTTAGTGGCCATCAGAAGTGTTTAAACTCAGAAGAGTTTTCCTTGAGCCACTCTGAAGTAATTCTTGACCTGTGGGGTGTTGCATTGTCCTGCTGGGATCGCCCAAGTCCGTCGGAATGCACAATGGATATGGATGGATGCAGGTGATCAGACAGGATGCTTACATACGTGTCACCTTTAAGAGCCGCATCTAGACGTATCAAGAGTCCCATATCACTCCAACTGCAAACACCCCTCACCATTACAGAGTCTCCACCAGCTTGAACAGTCCTCTGCTGACATGGACGGTCCATGGATTCATGAGATTGTCTCCATACCCGTACACATCCATCCACTAGATACAATCTGAAATGAGACTCGTCCGACCAGGCAACATGTTCCCAGTCATCAACAGTCCAATGTCGGTGTAGACAGGCCCACATGAAGGTTAAAGGTTTGTGTCGTGCAGTCATCAAGAGTACCCTAGTGGGCATTCGGCTCAGAAAGCCCACATCGAAGACGTTTCGTTGAATGGTTTGCACGCTGACACTTGTTGATGGCCCAGCACCTAAATTAACAGCAATTTGCGGGAGGATTGCACTTCTGTCACGTTGAACGATTCTCTTTAGTCGTCATTGGTCCTGTTCTAGCAGGAACTTTCGAGGCTGAAGCGATGTTTCTTTGATTATATCTGTTACCCCTCAGTGTGATTTGGAACGAGTTTACTTCAGAATTACATTTTGTCATTGAAAAATATGACAACATGCAGACCGCTTACAATACATGTTTGTCTTAAGTTACCTGTTTTACATACAACTAAAATATGATCAGAGTCTCCCTCTCTCTCATTCACACACACACACACACACACACACACACACACACACACACACACACACACACACACACACACATGAACACACCATTTTCAGAAATTCCTTTTTGAGATGGGAGTTCTCAAGCAGACGTGATTTCGGCTTGTGTTTGAAGTTGATTTTTCCATCTAATAATTTCCTTACAGCACTGAAAACATGCCCAAAGATTTTTTATGCCTGGTTATGCCTGGATACACCACTCCTTTCTGTGCCATATTAATACATAATAAAGGATGTTATTTTTCTACTTCTGGTATCATATTTTATTACTGTTGGTTTCTAACTGTGGTGGATTGTTGTCGACAAACATTAAATGAGTGTAAATCTAGAAGCTGTAGTCAGTATGCCCAGCTGTTTGAAGAGGTGTCCACAAAACGTTTTAGACTGTACATCAGATATTATCCTTTCTATGCCTTCTGTGCTACAAATACTTTCTTCCGCTGTATCATATAATATGCTAAAATAAGAAAAGTAAGTCAACTTTTGACATTTTCATCTTCAGAATGTAACACATAAATGTCAGACGTTTAAGAATATGAATAAGATGGTACTTCCATTTGAGGTTCTTATCAATGCAAACACCTAAGAATTTAAAATATTGTATTTATTTAGAACAGTGGTTCCCAACCTCTATTAAATCATTACCCCTGAGAGCTATCATATATTATCTTGCACCCCACTCCCTCCTCCCCCCTCCCCATCCACACACACTCTGTACACCACTATCAACATTTTGTGCCCAACTAAATTTTACAACGACAAAGAATTTTCTTTAAACATCTTCATTTATAAAATGGTGAAAGATAAATGATATTTTGTTTTTTTAGAACTCTTATTAAACTGTTAAAGAGTTTGGAATCTGTAACAGGTCGGATTAGAGGAATATGTCGAAGTGATGCTTTGAGAACTCAAATGGGAACCCTGGAGGGAAGGCGACGTTCTTTTTGAGGAGCACTATAGACAAAATTTAAAGAACCAGCGTTTGAAGCTGACTGCAGAAAGATTCCACAGCCTCCAACATAGATTGTGGGCTAGAACCACGAAGATAAGATGTGAGTAGTTAGGGCTCACCTGGAGGCATATACTCACTTGTTTTTCCCACACTGTTTGCCAGTGGAACAACAAAGGAAATGACAAGTAGTGGTACGGGGTCAGGGGTGCCGACGTATAAAAAATGTTGGAAGGGGGCATACTAGGAGACTTGTCCCAGGAAATTTTCTAAATTTTAGATGAAAAATAGTGAGTTTTAAAGTTTTTTAAGCATTGTAGAGTCATATGATCAACATTAGAACTCCTAAAACTGGACTCTCGATAACTCGAGACTCTGGGAAACTCGACGAGCCCTAACACATTTCTTGGCTTTGAAAACAGAAACAAAACATATGCACACATCATATTTTCATAAAAAGGTAATTTAATTTACAGTAATAATCACGCTTATAGACTATTACAGAGCAGTAAATATATACCTCTGAAAAGTCTGAAATTAGATTTAAATAAATCCTAAATTTTCATTAAAAGAATAAAACATAAAAATATTGCTGAGCACAGTAATAGCACTTTGATTAATAAGTGAAATAGCTAATTTAAGCTTACTTTGTATATGGTTCAGGGTTCATTAAATAAAAACAGTATCTCAAAATTACTGCTTTAATACAGTTAATAAAGTTAATACAGTATGCCTAATACTTTCAGTCAAATAGTATGTAAATAGCGGGTTTGTATCGGTCTTACATCCTAAAAATATTAAAGTATTCGAAAATAACTAATACAGTACTATAGTAATATAGTAACACAGTACTAAACTAGTACTAATATTTCGAAACTGAAAGTTTAACATTATGTATGTATTTAAATCTTTATTTTATAAAGATTTTCAATATTACTCTACATGCCATTATCAGGGCTAGAGTGTCTTTAGAAAGGTGTAAATGTCAACCATCTGAGTGGATTACTGAGTATGAAGTCGTTGATGACTGGTTGGATATCCATTTCATCCAAAACAGCTTGCTGGGTATGAGGAACAGCCAAGTTGTTCTGTCCCATTGTTGATCGGTGATATGACTTCAGACGTCTAAGGGACTGACCATTCTGCTGTTGCTGTCATGATTGGAAGTAATTGGATAAGCTTAATGCACTTCACTACTTCACATAACGTTTCTCCAACTGCAGGCTCTTGTGTAATGTACTTTCTTACATCATGCATGTTTTTAAGACCAGTTGTTTTTTTATTAGCGGTATCGGCTAACGTACTTAATTGTGAGCTCAGCCTCTCAATGTCTAGGTCGTTTTTGAAAAACTGAGTTGATTTTTCCAAATTTGTTTCACCTCTGTTTACTAAAAGCAAACACTGCAATGACCTGTGTGAGTCCAGTTGAAGCAAACCGCTCAGTAATGCAAGACTGCACCATTTCACAAACGTCAATGTAAACAGCTTTGTAGTATTCCTTTGGGGTTTTGACAGTGTGCAGTGAGCTGGCTTCGTTGTTTCATACTTCTTTGGTATACTTCGAATTCAAGGAAGTGAAGGATCATCAACTTGTCAAGGTTTTTCTTTTAAACACATTTCCCGAAAGTATTCAAAACTATCACACTTTCGATTCAATATACAAAGCAAGCCCTCATATATTTTTCTAGATCAGGGAGACTTAGATGAGGGCATTGACATCCTCTAATGGGTTCTTTGCAGTAGTGGGACAACCTTCGTGCCAAGACACACTGCATTGTTGCCAAATTTATTCAAGTTGGCGGTGATGACATCATCCAACATAGCGGCATGTAGACTTAGCAAGAGTGCATGAATCATCCAAGATGGCGGATTTTTGGCGGCAAAATAGGCCAATTGTGTTACATCCACTAACCTAACCTCAAGAAAAAATGGCGGGAATTTTGAATTTTGGCGGGAGAATAGCCCAATTGTGCTACATCCACTAACCAAAGCCTCCAGCAGAAAAAATGGCTGGAAGTTTGAATTCCAACAGGATAATGCATGCAAACACCATAACTTGTCTTTACTATTATTGATGATCATTTATTAACCTTGATTCTAATTTATTATTATTTATTATCATTTATTATTATTTATTATCATTTATTATCATTTATTATTATTGACCTTCCTCCACTAGAAAATTCCCTCCAAATTCAAATTCCAACACGATAACAGCTGCAAAACTTAGTTTTGTTTATTATTATTCATTATCATTTATTAACATTCATTATCATTCATTGTCATTTATTATAATTCATTATCATTTATTATTATTATTATTTATTATTATGACCGTACTGCTTGAAATAAAGTCTTCAGTCCCTTCCACCCTGCAAAATTAAAGGACTTGGCTTACGTTGCTATAAGTGCATTTTATTATTTGACGCTATTATGACAGTCTACCAGTGAAAAAAGATAAGTGACGGACAAAGTTCGTACGCGTGATCAATTATGGTGTTGGGATTTGAGCTTGTGATAGACTTTTGTTGTGGATGTAAGGAAAATGGCTTTCTCTCCGAGAAAATCGGCCATCTTGAATAAATAATAAATGATAATAATAAATAGAAGTACAGTTTTCGAGACATTATCGTGTTGGAATTTTGAATTTGGCGCAATTTTCTAGTGGATGTAGGCCTATAATAATAAATAATAATAATAATAATAAATGATAATAAATGATAGTGAATGATAATAAATGACAATAAATGATACTGAATGTTAATAAATGATAATGAATAATAATAAACAAAAGTAAGGTTTTGCAGCCTTTATCGTGTTGGAATTTGAATTTGGAGGGAATTTTCTAGTGGAGGCAGGTAAATAATAATAAATAATAATAAGTGATAATCAATGTTAATAAATGATAATCAATAATAATAAAGACAAGTTATGGTGTTTGCATGCATTATCCTGTTGAAATTCAAACTTCCCGCCATTTTTTCTGCTGGAGGCTTCGGTTAGTGGATGTAGCACAATTGGGCTATTCTCCCGCCAAAATTCAAAATTCCTGCCATTTTTTGTTGAGGTTAGGTTAGTGGACGTAGCACAATTGGCTTATCTTGTCGCCGAAAATCCGCCATCTTGGATGACGTCATGCGCTGTTGCCAAGTCTACATGCCGCTATGTTGGATGACGTCATCATCGCCATCTTGAATAAATTTGGCAATAATGCAGCGTGTCTTGGTGTGAAGATTGTCCCACTACTCATTGCATGGCAATAAAGATGTAAAAAGAAATAAGTCTTGAATTATAACATTGTAACTGTTCATCAACTGGGAGGCTACACTTTGGATAGTTATATTATCTAGTTTTAGAACACCTTCTTTAGGCGTAAACGTGTTTTCATGAAGACAGAATTTTTTGCAAAGCCTTTTCCGGTTAGAAAACCCTACAGAAATAAATGAATCTTCTTTTTTTCTTTTTTGAAGAAAATTGTAAGGGATTTTTAGAATCTGCTTCTTTGCAGGTTTTGCAAAACACTTTTTAGGTAGATGCTTCATATTCTTACCACGTATAGTTGATCAACCAAGGTTTCTGAAATGGTCTTCCCTTACCGGATTGTCCAGGTTTTGGCTGTGAACACTTCTCGCTTGAAGACGACGAAGCAAATGACGACAGAATAATTGTTGGAGGTTGACTTACAGTATCATCAACTTTTAAGTGCGCCTTCTTGGTAACAAATTTATCCATTGCAAATTTAATTCACAATACACTAAGAGACAAAAGTAGACGAACAAAATATAGTCATATAAAATAGTCCACTAGACACTAACATCAGAACACTTAAAACGTCTGCAGCATACACTGAACAAAACCATCCACATGGAATGACTGCGACAGCAGGGTGGGTTTTATATACCTGCGGCGTCATAACGTCTCGAAGCGTCAAGGCAACATGAGGCGGAGGGTTTCAGGTGCTTCTGCTCCAGTCCGTTTGATGTCGCCACGGCCGCAGCTGACCCGCCAGTGGGTTCGCACACTGGGACAAATTCTAAGTGTGCCCGCAGCACCATAACACTATCATGATTAACAACACTCGTTTGCATTTAACTTGCTTACTACCACAAAAATTATTTGTTTTAACTCATTATTGAATGTTTTTTAGAACGTAACTACAACCAAACAAGGACAGCAAAAAATAAATAAATAAATAAATAAATCCCACATAATTTTGTGATTTTACAAAGCATAACATAACTATTGATTTTCTTAAATTACTGGGGGAGGGGGGTAGAGCCCACCCTTACGAATTTTTGAGGGGGCCTGAGCCCCCTCAGATCCCACGGAGTCGGCGCCTACGAATGGGGCACCCTCCGCCACTCGCCATACGATAGATTGCCGAGAATCTAAGTAACACGTCAGTGAGACAATTTCTACGGCTTATTTCTAACAAACGTTTTTACAGAATGATGGAGCAATTCTTGTTGCATAATGAGTGCTACCTATAACTCCTCCACAGAAAAGAAAGCTAACTGTCCACATTGAGGCTATGTACTTATTACAAGACGTACTTCCACTGCACCACTCCTCTCCCTAGTGGCACACCTTTATCCATACCCTGCACCACCTGTTAAAATAAACGAAGTTAAAATGTGTGCATTATACTTAAGTGTTCATAAACCACTTAATTAATGGCCTCATTACAGATACTGGAAGACTTCGGTCAAGTAGTTCGTTTATCTGTTGTGAAGTGAGTAATGAAGCAATTTCTGGTTCATTTCAGGAACTACCTACATCACAGAGGAGGAATTTCCATGAGAAATGTCTGCACTAATATTTAGAGGAAATTTATAGTAGAGTGAAGAAAACTACAGGAATGCCACAGAATTTTGAAATCAGAACTTAAACAAAGAGACGCATTATCTTCAATAAATTTTAATCTAATTTGAGGACATATAGGCATAGAACGCCAAAAATTAAACCGAGCTGCAGTAATGGAACTGGGTAATACCGCAATAAATCGACTTGCATATGCAGGCGATATTGTTCAAATAAGTGGTAGCTAAGAGAACTTGCACCTCATACCAAGTTATTACAGAAATACTGCAAGGAAGGCATGTTTACAAATTAATGAGGAGAAAACTGAGTACATGGTCGTGAGCAAGGCATCGAATGCTTTTACCTCATTGACAGTTGATTAAGTAAATTTTAAAAGAACAGACATATTTAAATGTTTGGGAAGCATCTTCAGTGAGCAGAACAGAATGGAAACAGAGATTAAACCAAGCTTCACAGGAACAAAGATAGCATATTTTGGCTTACAGGACGTGCTGTGCAGTAGATCAGTTTCGGGAAGTTTTTAAATCAGACATTACCAGAATGTAATTCTCTGGGTAGGTCTATATAGCTCTGAAACATTTGCATTGAGGAAAACAGATGAACAAAAACTCCTAGTCTTCGAGAGAAAGATACTAATGGAAATATTTGGTCTTAAGAGGGACATCCTGTCACAGAATGGAGGATATTAAAAAACCAGGAACTAGCAGACATATACTCACAAGCAGATAATGTTCGAAGGGTGAAGAAAAGAAGATTGATGTTGGCAGGGCACCTAATTAGGATGGAAGAGAAAAGCCTACCATGAGTAGCATTCACAGTATCCATGGAAGGCAGAAGGAGTCATGGAAGGCCACATAAAAGGGGGAGGATGATATCAACAGGGATACGGAGACGATGAGCCTGAAAAAAGGAGAATTCCACGAACAGAAATGATTGGTGGAGGAATGTACTGATTGCACACTTGTACTTGGCCCCTGAGCAGAGGATGCTGGGAGTAAAAGCTTGCAATCCGCTGATAGTACACAAAACTTGCGATCCACTCCTGGCACATTGGCTGCTAAGACAAGTACCACCTCCTTCTCACAGACCAGCCACCTTATAGCTTAAAAATTTTTTTAAAAATATGTGCAATAGATTAATGCGTTGCAGAGGTGACACGAAAGTTAATGGTGAGTTCCTAGAAGGATCAGGTACAGCCTCCTTGCTCACTTTGGCAATAATATTACCAAGCACTCTGCACAGCACTGCACACAGTTCAACACTATACTCGTAACGGCTACTTACTGTTACGGCGCACAATATTGTTAAGCCCCTATTACACGATGCACCTAAACCGTACAAATATGCAACAGTGCTCCAAGCATGCATATCTGTTACTACAGTCCGGCTCACATTGACTTGTTATTACATTACCCACACAGGATATACCTGATGCACATACGCAGTACACGGTGATAACGCGCGAAATGCAAACTGTACTGTTTGACCTCTTGAAAAGTCGTTCGTTCTACCGCGTCAAACACTAGGGCGAACGTGTGACATATTGGAACGTCATTCAGTCAAATTAATTCTGTGAGCTAAAGGTTCCTATTTCATAAGAAATTGTTTTTATCATTATTTATTAAGTAACTGTTATTCTCATATGTAGGTTACTACTGTTCCAAATTACAGACTCAACAGTTAGTTTTATATTACGACACTTCGTTACACAGGTATGTTTCATCTAAATTTACACTTATACAGCATTTTGCACAAATGCTCCACTTGTGTTTGGAGCTATTGCTTTGTCAGTGACAGTAAATCTTCGGACTGGGGCAGAACGAGGACGAAAACGAAAAGCCAGAAGTTGTTGGGTTCGACCCTGGCTGAAAAGAAGGGGGAATATGTTCACTGGTTGTGGAAGAACTGAGGCCCAAATATCCGTAAGAATTTCCTAACTCTGTGAGGATGAACATGGCCTGTTTCGAGAAGCTGCTGTTTATGATAGAAGAAGAAGATCGAATTAGCAAGTCTGACACAGTCATGAGGAAGGCTATTTCATCTTCTCGAAAGTAACAATTAAATCAAATGTTTACACATTTTGTGATCATACTACAGCCTACATCACTGATAAAATGCCAGTAGATATCTTGTTACGATGTGTGCTAGTTGTAACATTACGTTTCCAGGCGACTGGAGTATTTCTATTAAGAGTCTGGTTATTCGCTACAGAATCACACAGCCCACCACTTCAAAAGTTGGTGTGGATGTACACACTGCAGTTTGCAACACTTTAAAGGACCAGTACTTAAAGGTGCACGTGGCTTATTTTCCCGTGTTTGGAATATATATGAGGGATCAGAAGCAAAGTGATATAAGTGACATTTTTAAGAAAATGAGATAAGTGCGCATATACCTTCTAGAACAGTAATTCTGTTGTGAGGAAAAGTAATACACGTTACGCTCCGTTCAGAGCTGCACTCTGGTGTCCGAATACATTTACTACTTCGGCTCTGAGGTTTTGGCTCCAAGGAAAAGTAATACAAGTGCATTGTTTACATTCTTTGTGTCGCTCCTTGTTCCTGTTCGTTCATTTATTTGCCATAATGAACCAAGGTGAGTTACTGTTGACTTAATTATACGATGTTAGTGTCTTATAGAGTGAACTTATTTGGTAAATAGGTTGTGAATATGTAGGAAAATCGGTACAGTGATGCAAGTTTGTTTTGTGTGGTAATGTGTGAGGTTATACACTCCTGGAAATTGAAATAAGAACACCGTGAATTCATTGTCCCAGGAAGGGGAAACTTTATTGACACATTCCTGGGGTCACATACATCACATGATCACACTGACAGAACCACAGGCACATAGACAAAGGCAACAGAGCATGCACAATGTCGGCACTAGTACAGTGTATATCCACCTTTCGCAGCAATGCAGGCTGCTATTCTCCCATGGAGACGATCGTACAGATGCTGGATGTAGTCCTGTAGAACGGCTTGCCATGCCATTTCCACCTGGCGCCTCAGTTGGACCAGCGTTCGTGCTGGATGTGCAGACCGCGTGAGACGACGCTTCATCCAGTCCCAAACATGCTCAATGGGGGACAGATCCGGAGATCTTGCTGGCCAGGGTAGTTGACTTACACCTTCTAGAGCACGTTGGGTGGCACGGGATACATGCGGACGTGCATTGTCCTGTTGGAACTGCAAGTTCCCTTGCCGGAATAGGAATGGTAGAACGATGGGTTCAATGACGGTTTGGATGTACCGTGCACTATTCAGTGTCCCCTCGACGATCACCAGAGGTGTACGGCCAGTGTAGGAGATCGCTCCTCACACCATGATGCCGGGTGTTGGCCCTGTGTGCCTCAGTCGTATGCAGTCCTGATTGTGGCGCCCACCTGCACGGGCCCCAAACACGCATACGACCATCATTGGCACCAAGGCAGAAGCGACTCTCATCGCTGAAGACGACACGTCTCCATTCGTCCCTCCATTCACGCCTGTCGCGACACCACTGGAGACGGGCTGCACGATGTTGGGGCGTGAGCGGAAGACGGCCTAACGGTGTGCGGCACCGTAGCCCAGCTTCATGGAGACGGTTGCGAATGGTCCTCGCCGATACCCCAGGAGCAACA
The DNA here is from genome assembly GCF_023897955.1 of Schistocerca gregaria. Taxonomy (NCBI): domain Eukaryota; kingdom Metazoa; phylum Arthropoda; class Insecta; order Orthoptera; family Acrididae; genus Schistocerca; species Schistocerca gregaria. The sequence goes on from NC_064920.1 coordinate 767,499,166, forward strand.
GTGTCCCTAATTTGCTGGGAAGTGACGGTGCGGTCCCCTACGGCACTGCGTAGGATCCTACGGTCTTGGCGTGCATCCGTGCGTCGCTGCGGTCCGGTCCCAGGTCGACGGGCACGTGCACCTTCCGCTGACCACTGGCGACAACTTCGATGTACTGTGGAGACCTCACGCCCCACGTGTTGAGCAATTCGCCGGTACGTCCACCCGGCCTCCCGCATGCCCACTATACGCCCTCGCTCAAAGTCCACCAACTGCACATACGGTTCACGTCCACGCTGTCGCGGCATGCTACCAGTGTTAAAGTCTGCGATGGAGCTCCGTATGCCACGGCAAACTGGCTGACACTGACGGCGGCGGTGCACAAATGCTGCGCAGCTAGCGCCATTCGACGGCCAACACCGCGGTTCCTGGCGTGTCCGCTGTGCCATGCGTGTGATCATTGCTTGTACAGCCCTCTCGCAGTGTCCGGAGCAAGTATGGTGGGTCTGACACACCGGTGTCAATGTGTTCTTTTTTCCATTTCCAGGAGTGTAATTCGATTTTGGACAATGTTTCTTGATGCACTGTGTACATCTGCGTATCCAAAGCAGGAAACGCCTACTTTTGCTAAAATAGTGTGCAGTTATAAGGAAAAAGTGTCCTTTTCCTAGGAAATAGTGATACTTTTATCAGCTTGTGATGTACGCTAAATTGTCATATTATATGAATCATTGTGTAATTAAATACCAGATGAAAATGACGCAATGGTGTTTGTTTTATTGTAGATGAGCCCAGTTCCGATTCTTCGCATATATTTGCCGATGACAGTGACTTCAGGCCATCGGATTGTGATCATTGTGATAGTGATGACGAATCACTAGTAAAATCAGCATCATCTCAATCTACAGATATTGTGAATTCTAGAACTATTTTGTCAGCAGAACCTTCTGTGTCAGAAGAAACCTCATCTTCTGATAATGGTACTTCACCAACTAATGAGAATTACAATAGAAGGGGAAGAAAACGCTTACGAAATCCAGCTAACCATAGGCCTCAGGTCGCAAAACGGCTGCAAAATACTGGCAAATCCTATGTTGGACACAGAGGAATAGAACATTAAGCGAAATGTGTAAGACCATTCAATTACAAGTGCCAATATCTCTGTAACAGCAATTTTTCAGAGAGAAAGCGTGAAGAGTTATTTACTGCATATTGGGCACTTGGATCATGGAATTTACAAACTGCTTTTCTTGGAGGTTGTGTTGAACCGAAAGAACCAAAGTGAAGAAGGGGAAATGTCACAAAAAGGAAACTTAGTACTGTTATAAAACTAATTGGTGTATGTGTTTGTAAAGCGTTTCTTCAAAAGACATTTGATATATCAAATGTTCGCTTGAGTAGAGTCGTGACCAATAAATCCATCAATGGAGTGTCACCAAAGGACCATAGGGGGCAAAGTGCACCATCAAACAAAATACCTGCTGCTAAATACAGGTTGTTGAAGAACATATTCAGAAATTTCCCACTTACAACTCACATTAGAGCAGGATTCAGAACCCTAACAAAAAATATCTTCCTGAAAGCCTCAATAGTTCTACAATGTGCCAACTTTACAGAGATATGTGTGTGGAAAGAAATGAAGATCCTGTGAAGGAATAGACATACCAGCATGTTTTCAACACCCATTTTAATTTGGGTTTTCGCCATCCTAGTACTGATACATGCAATAAAGGTGACAAGTATAACAAATTGTTATGCAGCTGTGACCTAACAGTGATGAAGCAAAAGAAGTGCTCCATCACCACAAGGCCAAATGTTCACGACAAGAAAACAAATCTGACAAAGAAAGAGCATCAAACCAGAATAATGTCCTGGTGGTGTGTTTTCATTTACTTTGCCATGTTAACGCCTTTCTACTAACAAAGTGTACTGCTTCATCAATTGCAGACTTATAATCTAGGCATTCACAACATAGTGTCTGGCAAGGCCAATATCTATAAGTGGGATGAAAGCACTGCTCGTAGAGTTTCACAGAAAATCGGTTCTTGTTTGTTGAAATTTGTAAAATCTTTGGATTGTGGCGTTAAGCACAGCATAGCTTATTTAGTTTGTTGTTCTGGACAAAATCTCAATGTAAATATTGTCAAATACTGGATGCATATCGTTTCTCACACACATATTGAAACAGTCCATCACAGATTCTTAGAACCTGGACACAGGTTCAATGAGTGTGATCATGAGCTTGGTCTTATTGAGAAACACAAGAAGAATGAAACTCATGTGTACGTGCCTCGCGATTGGGTAGACATCGTTAAAAGGTCTAGCAAACAATTCACAGTTACCAAAATGAATCAGGCAGATTTTGTAGCTGTCGCTAACATGAAACTCTTGACCAAGTCATCTCTTCCATGAGATACTGAAGGGAATGCATTTGCCTTGTAGTCAATTAAATGGATTCATGTAAAATAGTAATGTCCATTCATCATGCATTTTTAAGATGTTTTCAATGAGGATGTTGAATTTCATACAGCTGATGTCCCCAAACCACTTCATGGGAGAACCCCACAGATTGCACTGAATACACTGCGCAGTGCTCAGTTACCCATATCGTTTTCAAAATGGAAGAAACTGCAAGAGCTGAAATATTCACCACGATTTCTTTGAAAATCTGATGTATGAGGAACAATCTTCCAGTAAAAGCAGCTCAGATGTCGAGGACGACGAGGAGGGGCAGGACCACATGGAGAGGCAGAATGTCGTCATGATGAAGAAGAATGTGTTGATAGGTCTATGGAAGTAACAACAGCTTTTACATAGCTAATGCTGGCAGTGTCAGTTAACATTCCGGAGCATCCCGAAGTCAGCCGACTTACACAATCACAGAGCGCTAAGAAAAAGTGTGCACTCAGTAGACACCCACCCACAGAAGAAAGTAGAATACGTATATGTCTCAATTTTACTGTTATAGATGCATGGTTTAAAGTGTGTATGTAGTGGGTGGACTCTGTTAAGGAAGATCTCGTTCCTACATTCGTTTTAGAAGCTGTAACCTCAACCTCACTGTCACTCATTAAAGATAGTATTGAAAACATGTAATTATTAGTAATTTTGTAATCAGTATTATTGTCTTGTGGAACAGTGATTATAGTAGTGATCTTTTAGAAATAATTTAGCACTGTGACCTACAAATAACTGAACATTTTTATTTTTAACCCTCAGAGAACTTCATTTTATCCCTCAGGGGGTAATTACTACAAGGTTGGGGACCACTGATTTAGAGGTTCAACCTCATGCATTATTTCTAAATATGTCGTCGGTTCTAGTGCGTACATAAGAAAAAAGAGCGGATCGAGTATTGATCCTTTGTTGTAAGCATTCTGAAGATGCTGTTTCATTGTGTGCACTCTCCGGGTTTCTTTTCGTAGCACTTCGCATCCATTCTCCTTTTCTCAGGCCCATCGCCGGTGTATCCCTGTTGGTATCATTCTTCCACCTTGTCTGTAGCGTTCCTGAGCTTCTTTTGCCTTCCATGGATCCTGAGAATGTTATTCATGGTAGGCCTTCCTCTTCCAGCCTAATTAGGTATCCCGCCAACATCAGACATCTTTTCTTCATCCTTCAGATGTTATCAGCTTGCGAATATACGTCTTCCAGTCTGTCTGCCTAGGAACGAACTTTCATTGCCAAGTGGCTAACCTCTCGCAAATGATACTGCAGTTCAGGACAATAACTCGTATTGAAGGAAGTTCTGCTCTAGTCTTCATCCGTAGCTAGCCTTTCAAAAATGTTAAAAAAATTGTGAAAGGTGCAATGAAAGATGTAAATGGTCAATGCAGTAGCTGTTTAAATGACGTGTGCCCCAGGGAAGTGTGAGAACCTTTCTGTTCATGTTGTATTTTCATTACCTTGCAGAAAATATAATTATAACTCAAGATGTTTTGCAGGTGCTGCAGTTACCTACTATAAAGTTCTGCATGAAAAAAGCTCTACAAATATTAAATCGGATGTTGATAAGATTTCAGAGGTGCAAAGTTTGGCAACTTGCTTTAAATGTTGAGAAACTCAAAATGGTGCACTTCACAAAACGAAAAAAACATCGGATTAGAACGATTTGAATTGGGCAACTCACTCAAATACTTGGCTGTAACTCTTTGTAAGGACATGAAATGGAACGATCACATAGGCTCAGTCGAATATATAGAAGGTAGCAGACATTGGTTGATTGATAGAGTGGTAGAGAAATAGAAGCAATCTACAACATAAATTGCCTACAAAACGTGAGGCCCTTCCTAGAATATTAATTAAGCAAATGGGACCTGTACTACACAGGACTAAGGTGGAATATTGAATATATTCAGATAACGACAGCATAAATGCTCATAAGTAGTATGTTCTGTGGACTCCAGCGCACAGTTCAAATTCCCACCACAACTCATGGTATAGTGATCGGAAGATCGAAGATGGAGGTTAGAAGAAATTTAAAAATATAAGACAGCAAATTTTTTAAATGCAGGAGCACATTTGAGAGAAATTTAAAAAACCAGATGCTGGAAGTAGCCTAGTCGTGCTTTACACTCCTTCAACTCTCCCTTCTCCTTCCCCCTCGCCTCTACACTGAGTTTTAGCTTAACATTAAAATGTGGCAGTAATCACTTGAATCCCTAAAACATGGGCCAAATTTAGAGATAATGTATGTAGTATTTTCGAAGAAATGGTATAAGCTTCACTTGAAATGGTGTGATGTACAAAAATAATTCTATAGAATGCGGTCATGTTCCAAGCATCAAACGAAAAAACTACAAAAACGAAATAAATTCGTCTAGCTTGAAGGGGGAAACCAGATGGCGCTATGGTTGGCCCGCTACATAGCGCTGCCATAGGTCAAACGGATATCAACTGCGTTTTTTGAAATACGAGCCCACATTTTCTATTACATATTCGTGTAGTACATAAAGAAATATGAATGTTTTAGTTGGACCACTTTTTTCGCTTTGTGATAGATGGCGCTGTAATAGTCACAAACGTGTAAGTACGTGGTATCACGTAACATTCCGCCAGAGCGGACGGTATTTGCTTCGTGATACATTACCTGTGTTAAAATGGACCGTTTACCAATTGCAGAAAAGGTCGATATCATGTTGATGTATGGATATTGTGATCAAAATGCCCAACGGGCGTTTGCTATGTATGTTGCTCGTTATCCGGGACGACATCATCCAAGTGTCGGGACCGTTCGCTGGATAGTTACGTTATTGAAGGAGACAGGAACTGTTCAGCCACATGTGAAACGTCAACCACGCCCTGCAAGAAATGATGATGCCTAAGTAGATGTTTTAACTGCTGTCGCGGCTAATCCGCACATCAGTAGCAGACAACTTGCGCGATAATCGGGAATCTTAAAAATGTCGGTGTTGAGATTGCTACATCAACATCGCTTGCACCCGTACCATATTTCTATGCACCAGGAATTGCATGGCGACGACTTTGAACATCATGTACAGTTTTGCCACTGGGCACAAGAAAAATTACGGGACGATGACAGATTTTTTGCACGCGTTCTATTTAGCGACGAAGCGTTATTCACCAACAGCGGTAACGTAAACCGGCATAATATGCACTATTGGGCGGCGGAAAATCCACGATGGTTGCGACAAGTGGAACAACAGCGACCTTGGCGGGTTAATGCATGGTGCGGCACTATGGGAGGAAGGATAAATGGCCCCCATTTTATCGATGGCAATCTAAATGGTGCAATGTATGCTGATTTCCTATGTAATGTTCTACGTTTCACTGCATGGCAGAATGGCAATGTATTTCCAACATGATGGATGCCCGGCACATAGCTCGCGTGCTGTTGAAGCGATATTGAATAGCATATTTCATGACAGGTGGATTGGTCGTTGAAGGACCATACCATGGCCCACACGTTCAGCGGATCTGACGTCCCCGGATTTCTTTCTGTGGGGAAAGTTGAAGGATATTTACTATCATGATCCACCGACAACACCTGACAACGTGCGCCAGTGCACTGTCAACGCATGTGCGAACATTATGGAAGGTGAACTACTCGTTGTTGAGAGGAATGTCGTTACACATATTGCCAAATGCATTGAGGTTGACGAACATCATTTTCAGCATTTTTGCATTAATGTGGTATTTACAGGTAATCACACTGATAAGTTCACAAAGGTACATGTATCACGCTGGAACAACCGAAATAAAATGTTCAAACGTACCTACGTTCTGTATTTTAATTTAATAAACCTACCTGTTACCAACTGTTCGTCTAAAATTGTGAGCCATATGTTTGTGCCTATTACAGCGCCATCAACCACAAAGCGAAAAAAATGGTCCAACTAAACATTCATATTTCTTTACGTACTACACGAATATGTAATAAAAAATGGGGGTTCCTAATTTTAAACAAACGCAAATGATATCCGTTTGACCTATGGCAGCGCCATTTAGTGGGCCAACCATAGCGCCATCTGTTTTCCCCCTTAAAGCTAGACAAGTTTTGTTCTTTGTAGTTTTTCATTTGACGGTTATTTCGTGAGATATTTGGCCTGATCACGATTAATGGACCACCATATATATACCTAACAAAGTAATCCAGTAATTGTATGTCTGTCTCTCTTTCCACCTCTGCCTCATCATTAAATTTCATAAATCTGTGTGCAAAACATCTAAACAATTATGCACAACAGGGGCAGCCAGAAACACTGCACGCGGGCGGCCCTTTGCCAAACGCGCCGCTCTCTCTCGTCTCAGTGCACGTTTTCCCCACCATCTCTCTATGCTATCTGATCGGAAATGTTGGGGGAACTGCAAATGCGCCGCCTAGATGGCAGAACAGTCGCACACAGAACACAGACTGGATTCATGTGTCATGAAGAGCAATATTACACGTTTACTGACTTTTGGTACAAGTGTATATATATACAAAAATAAAATATAAAAATAGAGTTGAGTTTGCAACTTCATTATGTCATTAATATTGTGTGAGCCACGTAGTTCAATGTAAACTTTGAGAGCATTTCAGCTTGGATATATGAAAAGATGCAAAAACAAATAGACTCTATAGAATAGTGTTCGGGTTGGAATAAATTATCATAACTTCATGTCAAAGGAATATATATATATATATATATATATATATATATATATATATATATATATATATATTACCTACCACTTCTCTAGCTACAGTACACAATAAAATATATCAGAACGAAACAAAATTTTTCATCATTATATAATTACTTTTGATTCGCTAGTCACAATAAAATTGATATCTGATACAAATTATCGGCACACTGACAGGCACAGGTAGTTTATCAGATTGTCGTGATTGAGGCTGTGATGCAGCAGTGATTTACACGATTTCATTACCGAAAAAAAACTTTCACAAACATAAGTTGACCACACATTGATATCACTTTGCAGCCTCATTATAGAGACGGAAATTCTTCTTGAAGGAAAGCATTGCAGAAGTCCTGGACAGTTTTAACTAAATAGAATTTGTCTTTTAATCGGGCACTGCAGATGGATCAGTTCAATCTGTAAATGAACAGGGGTGCCCAACTGATATAGCAAATGGTCTCAGAAACAGGGACGAGGTTGGCAGTGCACAATCTGAAAACTGTTCATGTATTTATTCCAGAAGCGAAGTGATTTGTTCAAAAATCCTATTTTCTTTAACACCAGAGAACTTAGGGAAATGGGTAGTGTCCTTTTTCAGAAGCTGTCTCTTCCACAGTGTGATTTTCAGTTTAAATGCATCCAGCTTTCGACTAAATCAGACATTAATTGCTTCTCACCTTGTAGCGTCTTATTGAGAGTGTTCAAGTGTGCAACCAAGTCCACTAAAAGTGTGAGTTCTGCAAACCATTCCATAATGTCGGTTCCTGATTTCCTGCCTCCTTCATAAATTGAACAGTACCAGATCTTAACTCGGAAAATCGTTCCAGGTATACCCCTCAACATAACCAATGTACGTCGCAGTAGTAAATCACATCTTCATACTGTTGCTGCAGTTACATCAAAAACTATTTCAATTGACACTGCAATAACCCTTGTGACTTTAGATAATTTACTATTTAGATGATCAGTTTCATGACGAGCTCCATCCCTGAAAATTCAGCACAAAGTGCTTCTTAATATGTGAAACAATGAATTCCATATAAATCGTCTGCTGACCGTTGCATTTTTTGCGCATCAATGCTACGAGCCCATTTTGTGGCTATCGCATCGCTAGCGCTCCATAGGCTGTAACTGAGACCAACATTTATAAATTTAGGCCAACGACTCCAGTTGCCTTTTCAACAGTTTTTAGCAAGTCGATTCCTCTCGTCGTGTCTTTTCTTGGTACCAGATCTAATGGTTCTTCTCTCACGTGCAAATTGCTGTCGACTCCACAATTATAAACCACGAGACATGTCCGAAAGTCGATCGACACGACCTAAACAGTCGAGAATACAATGCATTTGATGGGACGTCAATTAACTGCTCGCAGACACCTGCTTCCTTGACAGCTATGTGGCAGTTATTGTTTGTCGCGAAAAATTTGTTTCGGAAACATTCTGTACCTCCAATGGCACCACGAGTTCCGCTCCCCTAACAGTGCACTCTAACGAACTCGCTCTCGCTGAAAGGTTTATTAGATCTAACCATTTTGAGCATTATTTTGTAGCATGATTTAAATAATGGGCCGCAACAGTTTTTTCTTTATTATTATTTTCAGCCATAGTGGCTATGTTTGTGAACCATGACGTGTGGGATTCTTATTTATTTCTAGTTTCTGCTACCAGTCACTTTTTTATTTTATGTTTAATCTAACATAATGTAACGCGTTTCGAACATGTTCTGTTCATCTTCAGGCGTTTATAAATACATACATATATGCAGAGAAATGTTACTTATAGTTAAACAGTTAAACTAGATTAATCCAGAACTCTTTGTCCATTGTTTGTTACTGCAGCGGCTAGTGTGGCATTTGGGGGCATGAGGGAGGCAGTGTATGGCTTAAAATCGAAATCAGTGATGTCTTCTGCTGATTTCGATTTCTAGCCACACACTGCCCCCCCTCCTCCCCCCACATGCCACACCAGCCGCTACAGTAAGCGGACAAAGAATTCTAAATTAATCTAGTTTAACACTGTTTAACTTTAAGTAACATTTCTCTACATGTATGTATGTATGTATAAATAAATGCCTGAAGATAAACAGAACATGTTCGAAACGTGTTGCATTATGTTAGATTAAACATAAAATAAATAGCGACTGTTAACAGAAGCTAGAAATAAATGATTTTTCTTTGTTGCCGGCTAAAAAATAAAGAAACAAAAGGATGTAGGACGAACTGTAAACATATTGGATTCCTACCAGCAAATATGTAAAACATTCATACAGCACAAACAGAATGAGTTTCATGTTGAGACCAACTCACTGCGCAGCATTCTACCTTTCTAGATTCGCCAACTTGTTTTCTCTTTAATTGCAAACAAAAACTTTAAATTCCTCGTGCATTCAGGTGTAATTCCATTCCATAGCACTTTTGCGGCGCCTGGCGGTTATGCGACTGAATAATAGACACTGAGAATTTCGATCCTTCTCTTCCAAAAAGTACCGTAACTCCCACTCATATGCAGATGGTGAGACGGCACGTTGCAGGATTGCCTCTTTTTGAGTGTATCTGCCATTGCAACAACTGCTGTTCTTTTACGTTTCCTTTATACCACAAGAAAATAGCGAGGAGTGCACAGCGGTGGTACTTCGAAAAATACCGCACCATATGCCAGAAGAAACAGTGCAGCATCACTACACTACATGAAATTTCGCGGCGTACCAAGTACTTCCGCAAAGAGTCGTGCAATGGCTGGACGGACTGAGCGTTGGCCCACAGGCGGTCCACACACCGTGCTCACGTGTAGTTTGGCACACAATGGCCGACTCTGATGTACAATATTTCCACATCTGCCTCGCCATATTCGGTACATTTCCTCTCTCTGTAAAGGTGCGTTTATACGTGTATGCCTTGAGGATAGTCGCCATACGGTTGTGCTTGCCCCACACACAAGTAGAAGCCGTTTCGGCCCATCTGGTAAGGAGAGACGCCTGTTTCTGCACACAATTAAGAAGCTTCATGTCTTTGAACTGGTGCATACGTCTCCTTACCTCTTCGTGCAACAACCACACACTCCTAGTGTGCACAGAAAGTCGCACAGGTATAAACGCAGGTTAATGCTTATTTCAGTGAGATAACAACATTGTAATATGAGTACATTACAGAGGAAATGAAAGAAAAATCACAAAACAAAAAATACTAAAGACGTAAGTTTTACTTTTTTTTACATTTTCATCTAATAAATCATAGTGAGTTTGCCTTGCTGTTACGCATAGTGGATACACACGAATTTAATCATTATCTTCAACAATTTTAAGCTGTCATCGACAAGAAGCACTAAATTGTTACAATCTGAGTAAGTGTTTGAGGTACCGGGTAATCAAAAAGTCAGTATAATGTCGCAAGTGTATTGTGATCAACCGACATCTCTAGGGATGCTGAAAGACAACATCCGACGCCAATGCCTCATCATAACTTAACATAACGATGCTTTACAGTGCTGTTCACAACATTATTCCTCGACTACAGCTACTGTTCGGGAATGATGGTGGACATATTGAGCATTTCCTGTAAAGAACATCATCTTTATCAGAATCTGTCTACGAAAATAACGCAGAATAAGGCAGAATGCATTACTCCTGATGGTCCTAACATGATACCTCATCCATCACATGTTACCCTTCATGGAAATCTTTAAGTCCTGCTTTCAACAATCATCTCGAAAACGCAAATGTTCTCACCACTATATAGAGGTTCCTTCATCCCAGCACAAAGGCTGTCTTGTGAATAATTGAGACATTATGCTTGGCTCTTATTACCCACTGAATTACTGATGCCACTGGTGTGGAAGCACTGTCCACCTGTTTTTCTTTTGCAGACGAGATATTCAGCGGCAAAAAACTACACTGGACAGATCGCCATATTGCACTGACAGTTAAATCCTGCAAAAGTGACCTACAGATTGTCAAATATGGGAAGACACCTGCTCAATTATGCTGCTCTGCCATGGAGAATGGAAGGTTGAATATTAGAGTGTGAAACTGATCTTGAACACGGAAATATATCACGGCATACCGTGTAGATGTAGTAAACATACAATTCATATCCTGTGCCATACAAAATCGCCCCTTTTGCGTCATGCATATAGCTGTCGACCGCCAGACACTCGTACATATACCATGAAGACAGACAGCATAAGCACATGCATCGTAGGTATACTCCTCGCTCCACTAGATATTTCTCCCAAGGTTGGGAGGGCATCCACTACCGACATGTGGCCAGAGCGCCCTCAGAGGACCGAAGTCACCATCAGAACTGTTGTACAAAGTCGGGGTTGGTTCCCCTCAGCACAAGGGCGTTACTGTTTCTGGTCCCAAACTGCTTGCTTGCTTGTTTTTACGCCATTCTCCAGACTTTAGATTAGAAGAACATACGTAATTTCACATGGTTTGTCAGAATATCATGCCATTTTCGCGAGACACTCGTACATATACCGAGAAGACAGTTGGATAAAGGCTACGTCGGTTCCCCTCGGCGTCATGGACTGTGCGGCTGGTCCAGGCGGAGGTTCGAATCCTCCCTCAGACATGAGTGTGTGTGTTTGTCCTTCAGATGATTTAGGTTAAGTAGTGTGTAAGCTTAGGATTCAAATGGCTCTAAGCACTATGGGACTTAACATCTGAGGTCATCAGTCCCCTAGACTTAGAACTACGTAAACCTAACTAACCTAAGGACATCACACACATCCATGCTCGAGGCAGGATTCGAACCTGCGACCGTAGCAGTAGCGCTGTTCCGGACTGAAGTGCCAAGAACCGCTCTAAGCTTAGGGACTGATGACCTTAGCAGTTAAGTCCCATAAGATTTCACACACATTTGAACATTTTTTCACCCTCGCACAAAGGCGTCACCATTTCTGGTCCCGACCTGCTTGCTTGCTTGCTTTCTACACCAGTCTGTAGACTCTGGAATTACAAGAACACATGTATTTCCACATGGTTTGCCAGAATATTATACCATTTACGAGATACATCTCGACATCTAGCACATAGCAATATCGCTTGCATAGCAATATCGCTTGAGCAACATAATTCCGAAGATATAAACTGCAAATTATTTCTCTAGAAACCTGAAACTTGAGCAAGGTGGAGCGTGCTCTAAACCACATATCAACTAGAAACGTATCCCGTCTGCGAAGACCTTTACATTAAAACTCGAAAAAAATAGAGGAAACTGATATTTCCACTCGTAAATACCGATGTCGGTGATGTAACAGTGAATACCGATGTCGGAGATGTAACAGATTCGAAATCATCACTATAATTTACTAAGTCCACTACGATGTTTCTCATGTCTAGAGAACAAGAAAACGTGTCTTCCACCTGCCTTTCTCTTGCTAGATGTTCACACCACAATTGATGTTCCCTCAATTAAACAATGTCTTAAAACAGCCTGGAAAAGGTATTGAGCTATGTGCAAACATCAACGCCCTTAAATTTGAAATAAAGACAGTGAATGCAACGATTGACTTTAACCAGAAATGTTCAATAGAACACCCACTGTATTTCACAAAAAGACATGTTTTTAAGAAGGATTCTAGTTAATTTTTCGAGTCAGACCAGACTGTGGATATACTGCCAGTCAGCTCGATCTGAGTCGAGTGGAACAATGCAGGGAACTCATATCTCAATGACAGTCTGATTCATACTTTTTCGGATCCTTCCCCTCAGCTGCAATAGGATATAAGACTGTTGAAACCCCCACCAATGCAATATACCTTCCAGTTACAGTTCAGACATTTGACTATTTAGAGTTGCGTATTTTGGACCAGAATAACCAACTTGTTGACATTTGAGGTGAGAAAATCATTGTGTGATTACATCTAAGGCATATACTACAAAACCGGAGAACGCAATACACAGCATGTCACTTCACTGCCGAACCACAAGGTGATAACACGTGCGAACTATGAGTTTCTTAAATCAGTTGGTCTGAAACCTCACAATGACATCCTCACTCAATATAACAAGTTCAGTAGAGTATGATGAGCGAATTATACGTCAGGAATACTTCTCACATAGGCCTTATGTTTCAACCACATTTAAAAGAATGATGAAATTAGAATTGCTATTCAGCATCAAGACGCACTGATGCTTCCATACAAGAGTTTCATATATTTAGAGGGATCATTTAAGAAAACCGACGGCAGCACTACAGTGGGATCCAAGCTTACACATAAGGTTTTAGCATCCCTGTTTTAAGAGAAACACTATGGGTTTGAGATCGACTATACATGAAATGTCGGAATAACACCATACGCCTCTGCATTACCCACGGATTTGAATGGTTAGAAAATGCGGGATGGTTCATAGATGGAATAGTTGCAGAGTACAAATGATTTACTGCATGCATACCTCTAAACATGCTTATGGGCTACTTAGAGGACATGAAGCAGATTATTATGAATGCTAAACAGGTACTCATTCTGGAGTGCGATGGATAATAACTTATACATTCAAGAAGTTCAAGAGAAGAATATGATCACAATCAGCAAGATAATATGGAAAATGCCTCACATGAGTGTACCAGACGAGAAGTGTTTGAAGCTTTTAAAAGTTCTGAATTCCAGTGCATATCTATCACTAACATTCCACTCTTGGGAGGTTTTCGAGTACTCAGTGCTACCAACTGCAAGCAGACAAACATGGGCTATTAAAACCTCTTCACAACTAGAGACGCCTAGATTCATCATAGTTGCATTTCAGACTAACAGAAGAGGGAATAAAGCAAATTATTCCACTGTATTCGACAACTGCCAGTTAGCTAATGCCGAATTCTACCTGAATTCAGAATTAGACAAATATGGTGGCAATTTATGCCTGCAGTGGGATGAAAATGTATACAGTCTAGCATAAGACATGTATGCGAGGTTTTGTGCTCCTTTCTATGAAAGTTTTGAAGAAGAAGGAGGAGGCTGTCTACTTAGTCTGTGGAAATTCAATCGTAATAGGCCGATCGAAACAGAACGAGATGATTAAGTCTGGAATGAATCTGAATCTTCAGCAAATAGATAGTGTCGGAAGTTCCATGCTGCTTTTCGCGGATGATGCTGTAGTATACAGAGAAGTTGCAGCATTAGAAAATTGTAGCGAAATGCAGGAAGATCTGCAGCGGATAGGCACTTGGTGCAGGGAGTGGCAACTGACCCTTAACATAGACAAATGTAATGTATTGCGAATACATAGAAAGAAGGACCCTTTATTGTATGATTATATGATGGCGGAACAAACACTGATCGCAGTTACTTCTGTAAAATATCTGGGAGTATGCGTGCGGAACGATTTGAAGTGGAATGATCATATAAAATTAATTGTTGGTAAGGCGGGTACCAGCGTGAGATTCATTGGGAGAGTCCTTAGAAAATGTAGTCCATCAACAAAGGAGGTTGCTTACAAAACACTCGTTCGACCTATACTTGAGTATTGCTCATCAGTGTGGGATCCGTACCAGAACGGGTTGACGGAGGAGTTTCGTCACAGGGTTATTTGGAAACCGTGATAGCGTTACGGAGATGTTTAACAAACTCAAGTGGCAGACTCTGCAAGAGAGGCGCTCTGCATCGCGATGTAGCTTGCTCGCCAGGTTTCGAGAGGGTGCGTTTCTGGATGAGGTATCGAACATATTGCTTCCCCCTACTTATAACTCCCGAGGAGATCACGAGTATAAAATTAGAGAGATTAGAGGGCGCACGGAGGCTTTCCGGGAGTCGTTCTTCCCGTGAACCATACGCGACTGGAAGAGGAAAGGGAGGTAATGACAGTGGCATGTAAAGTGCCCTCCGCTACACACCGTTGGGTGGCTTGCGGAGTATAAATGTAGATGTAGATGTAGAAATTTCGCAGAACACACTGCCGCATATGATATAGTTCTACATGATCATATGATTAACTACTGGCCGCTCACCGGTGTTTTCAACGAGCTGTATGCATGAACAGGTGCTACACTACACCCTGAGCATTCCACAATGGCATCTCGAGGTGTGAACATCATTTCAGACGCTCAGGGTTTCTATGACGATGAGTGTAGATAGTTCATATTTAAAAAGGTTGCATTCGTAGCGTGCACAGAAGATGCTGGAATAATAGAGACATTATCAGCAAATATTGCATCACCGAGGTCTTTCAAGGATGTGAAGTGTGCTAAAACAAGGAACAGTGCAAAGTAAGTGACACATTTCTACATTGGAATTCAGTGGGATGATCCTGGTGTACCCTGTAAATATATGGTGATGTCGCTTCGATCATTGGACCACATGGATACCATCATCTAACGAAGGGAAAGAATAAGATCTCATGGATGCGTCGAATCTTCAAATTTGTTGTTATTGAAGACCTGAAATTCTATGGGTGTCCTGCTCTCCATCGACTCAAGAAGAAGATATGTGGGAATAGTGTTGGTGCGTCTGCTTATGAAAATGCAAATTACTATTAAGTTGGATGAGAAATAAATGATTTTTTTACCTTTTAATATGTCTTATGATTTCCCTTCACCCTGTTCCCGCTCTGACAGTATTCAGTTTCGCCCAGATACTATGCCTATGGTTTTATTCAAGCACAGGAATATAATTTAGATATGTTTGCTATAATTCTTTGGAAGCAGATGTGGTCATGTGACCCTGCTTCCACAACCCAATTGTGCTGCATGATAGGAGTAATCACATGCAAACATTCTATATATTTTGTTATTCCCTGTCTTAAGCTTCACCTCCTTAACAGCACTCATCCACAGAAAAACTAATGTCGTTTGTATTCTGAACAGCCTTTATATATACATACATAATGTAATATGGGATATGTTTCTTGTAAATAACAACAACAACAACAAAGATGTATGGTGACGAATTTTTTTCTTTATTCAGTTCTTGAGATTACAGTTCAGTTCTCGAGATTACAGATCAGTTCTCGAGATTACAGTTCAAGTTCTCGAAATTATAGTTCAGTTGCTGAGGTACAGTTCAGTTCTTGAGGCACAATACAGTTCTTGAAGTACAATTTGACTCTGTTATTCCAATGCATAGATACTTTTAACTTACATACTACAACAGCAACACTGGCTGGGATTTATTTACAGTTTTTCCTCAGTAACACTGGATGAGAATGTATCCAATTTTTCCACATAGATAATCTACGTTAAAAACTAATATAGGGCTTTTTTTACTACTACAACTAAATTCCACAGTCCCAGTAGTATAGCTTTTACAATAATTCTGATGGACTGTGTACATTTTTTACTACTACAACTAAATTCCACAGTCCCAGTAGCATAGCTTTTAAATGATGCTGATGGACTGTGGACTCCCCCAATAGCAAACGTTTTACAATAATTATTCTAACTGACTGTGAGCTATATAGATACATATACACTTAAAAACCAGTCTGACATAGATGGCTAGCGGCAGTTGAAAACATAAAAACTATTTTGTTTACAAGAAGTACATGTCGCGATTATCCTATTTACAAGACGCACAGGGTGTGTAGATATACAAAGGTTGCCCAAAAAGTAATGCACCGCATTTTTTTCTTCAACAATTCTTCATTGAACGTAATGAGAATTGCAAACACGAAAGAATGAGGTTTTGTCTACACACCTTATTTTTCCACGTAATCTCCATCCCGTTTTATGGCCTTCCTCCAGCACAACACAAGGGTGTGTATGCCCTGTCGGCGCCAATACTTGTCTTGGGACGGAGCCAGTACGTCACTATGTGACTCACCTCGAGCCAGTACGTCACTATGTGCATCACCTCCTCATCGTCCTCAAAATGTCTTCCATGAATGGCATCCTTTAATGGTTCAAATGGCTCTGAGCACTATGGGACTTAGCGTCTGTGGTCATCAGTCCCCTAGAACTTACAGCTACTTAAACCTAACTAATCCAAGGACATCACACACATCCATGCCCGAGGCAGGATTCGAACCTGCGACTGTAGCGGTCGCGCGGTTCCAGACTGAAGCGCCTAGAACTGCTCGGCCACTCCAGCTGGTCTTCCATTAATGCCCCAAACAAGTGGAAGTTCTAGGGGGCTAGATCAGGGCTGTAGGGTGGAACACAACACGGTGATCATGACCTTACTGGCGGAAGCAGTTGTTTTGATTTTTCCTTGGTGGGGACTGGGAATGGCGCCATTCCATCGACTGTCGTTTTGTTTTTGGCTCAAAATAGTGAACACAAATTTCATCACCTGTCACAATCCGGGACAAGAAGGCCTTCCCCCCAGCTTCAAAATGTTGCAACAAATCAAGACAAAAGTTTTTTCTGTGTGATGTTAGACACCGCGGGAATCATTTGGCACATACTTTTGAGTATGCAAGAGTGCAGATAATTGCATCCACATTTCCTTTGCTGATTGACAGATGCAGCGCCAACTCCTGAGTCGTAATGCATCTGTTCACACGAATGACAACATCAGTTCACTGCAACATGTCAGGTGTGACAGCCATAGATGGTCTCCCCGACTGCTGCAAATCGTGGAGCTCCGCCATACCACCTTCTGATGACCTCATTGTCCGTTCTCAGTGACTAACTGTATTTCTGTTGACAGCAGATGCTCCATAGACCTTACACAAGCGTTTGTGAATATTACTTACAGTTTCTTTCTCTGCTTGACAAATTCAATGATGGCACGTTGATTATATGGTGCATCACCTACAGACGCCATTTTGAAACTGTCTTACCGCTACACTATCTTTCAGAAGTGATGAAAACCTGTCGCACTCACTCAGGAACTCCAAATAAGAGGTATGTAACGTTTCGTATTTGTAGCATTATTTTCGGCTGAGAAAAAAAAAATGCGGTGCATTACTTTCTGGGCAATCCTTGTATATTTGCAGGGTACACATACGTTACATATGAATAAATAATTATACAAACATTTTTTTCTGTTTATGGTTTTCTAATAAATCTAAATAATTTTTTGTTCATGCTTTTTGCAACGATTTTTTAACTTTTTTTCACGCACACATGGTGTGCATGTAAATACATTTTTTCGCTTTGTTTTTTTATCTTTTCTTCCACATATGGTCTGTGTGTTATATACACATATACATAGTACATATAAATATTTACAAAAGATACACATACACACACACACACGAAATTACTTGCGCCATGATAAAAGCGTCGTACTACAACTTCGCAAGTTCTCTCTCTCTCTCTCTCTCTCTCTCTCTCTCTCTCTCTCATTCTTTCACTCTCACTCAATCGAAGACCACCAGCCCTTCTCTCGCTACAAGTGATTTGTGTGAGTAAAGGAGAGTTTCAATATCGTGATCGCAAATGACCATTTTATCATCATGAGACGACAGACCAATTTTAGAACCTCGCGTCCTCTCGATCGAATACTAATTTGCCGTACTGTATACAGCGGTTGCAGTGCAGTACAGCGAACACCGCTGTACAGATATTGCAAAGTCTTCAATAGAGAGGGCTCTCGATGCTATATGATGCACACCCTTAGCGCCTTCCAATGTGCGATACACATACAAACTCCACAACTGGTAATCCATTCACCTCATAATGCCAATAACCTTCTTGTTCAATGAAACAATACCATAAGGATTATTGGCTCAAATAAATAGATTTTGTAAATGCTACTGCAGTCTCCGCGATCTCAACAGCAACAAAGTTCTTATTACATATGGTGACCCACTTCAAATTTGGTTTGGCAATGCATTTTCTTACGCTATAACGCCCAACCCATTCGTTTCTAATCAAAATTTCACGTCGTTACCCCAATTTTACCATTACTTTGCCAAAAAATTAATTATTCATTAATTTATAAAAGTCTATCTCAAAGTCACATGTCACAGAAGCTCTCTGTCTCGTATTCAAGTCAGTATGTCCTTTAACCTGCTGGAAGGAGATAGCCTGGATGATCCTAACCTGCTCCATCCCCAAGCTGAGACGCTGCTGGAGATTACACTAATTAATAATGTATCTCCGCTTATTTCCCAACGTTGTAATCATCAGTTTTGGGGTGGAGAATCCTCGTGGAACTAGTTACTCGATACACAGCAGCAAATCGAAGTTTCCATCGTGCAAACTAATAGTGTATGTGAATTCTGCCACCAATACATACCCTACATCAGAATCAGCTGTCATACCCTCCACGATTTTTCCACAAAATCCCATGCATTCGTCTTTAGGCATTCATCGAAACCCATCAACCAGCAGTGACTGTTGTGTGGCATCCCCATAGAATTTATTTATATCCAGATACATTATGTAATTCGAATCAAGGGATGCACTGAACTTTCGCCTATCCATGAGTTATTTGCCTTCGCCTGCCTATGAACACATTGGCAAAGTCCCTCAAGGATCCCCCGCGCAAAGAAAAGAAGCATGTCAGCATCGGCCAATAATCTGATGGACTTCGTTTTCTTGAGCACTGCATCCCAAGACAACCCACGTGCTGCGTAATAAAAGGCGGGATCCAGAGAGTATGTGGTCATGCACAGACTCTGAAATTTCTCGAAAACGTCCACAATCAAGTGCATGGCTGTGCATACATAAAACTGTCATATTCTCCTAAAAGGGAAATGTTGAATTCCGTTATGACATTGCCAGTAAGGTTTCTGGAGAATGCAGTTGTGTCAGTTAGCCTGGTTTCGTTGAGTTTTGTCATACTGTCCACATACTCGTATGGGAAAACATCCTTCCTAGTCTCAAATTGAAAATTTTCCTCGTCGGGAAATGTAGCTTGAGCTATATACATATCCTCCTGCGGCAGAGTTTCAACGAGTTTCTGGAGACGCGTCTGCAGAAAACGTGGCATGTCAAGGAAGCGAAGTGAAATTCTCGGCGTCATTCATTTGAAGAATGAAATGTATTTCTCGATGCTCTCATGTTGGACACTGACCTGATCTTTCTCCATGGCAAAATCAGCCAAGTGCTCAACAAGAAATTGAGTGTCACGCCCACTTAAATTATAGAAGAAAATGGGTATGTGCCTTGGTAGCTGGTGCTTCAAATTGCCTGTTTTGTGAGCCCCGCCGCAGAACTTCCCTTTAAGATGACAGTGGTCCCTAAGAGGAGTTTCCGCTTTTCTGTCTAATGGAAGCCCACAAATATAACAGTCAACTGCATTATTGTACAAATCTTCATTCTCCTTCGATTTTGTCGCTGTAAAGGTCGTCAAATTCCCACCAAAGTTTTTCGAGTTCAGTTAGTAGCCAAACAACAGGATTGTCCCCAACATAAGATTTGTAGCAGTTAAGACTTGAAACTTCCTGGCAGATTAAAACTGTGTGCCCGACCTTTGCCTTTCGCGGGCAAGTGCTCTACCATCTGAGCTGCCGAAGCACGACTCACGCCCGGTACTCACAGCTTTACTTCTGCCAGTACCTCGTCTCCTACCTCCCAAACTTCACACAAGCTCTCCTGCGAACCTTGCAGAACTAACACTCCTGAAAGAAAGGATATTGCGGAGACATGGCTTAGCCACAGCCTGGGGGATGTTTCCAGAATGAGATTTTCACTCTGCAGCGGAGTGTGCGCTGATATGAAACTTCCTGGCACATTAAGACTTGAATCATACGACGATCCAGTTTGGTACACAGCCGCTTATGGAATGTGTTTTTATGTAAAGGTGGTATGTCAGGCTGTAGGGTGTCCTCCACAGCGGGCCACAGGAGTGAACAGGCATTCAGAATCGGTGTACACTACAAACGAGCATTGCTCCTGGTGGTGAGCATGTTTGAACTTGTCTTCTGCAGTAGGCATAACAACACGTACCAGGGCCTTGGAAGCGCAATACACTAGATGCGCCGCTGAGAACTCGTCTGAGGAAAAATAATTCAGGCATCTTAAGCAAATATGTCATTTGCCATCGTGCTTACTCAGCTGGGCCGAAAGGGGGCGGGACATGTCTTTCATCAAAAGATAATGATAATTATCACTGTCAGAGAAGAGCAGCATGTTTACATGCACCTTACGCTCACCGTAAAATTTTGAGAAATGGAGGACCATGCAAAACAAGCCTGATCCTTTCTATTTTCGACATTAATGCATTCCTGCTTATTAACTATGTCCTCAGGGAGCTTGAAATAGCTAGGCCCTCCATTTACCAGATCATAGACATTTGTACAGATGATCGGTTGAAGTATTCAGCTGAGTGCTTTAGCTGACCCTCTCACTTTCACCTCAGAAAACCGAGGCAGTATAGCACCCAAGGTGGATTTACGAAACCATTCAGCAACTGACATGCTCTGCGTTATCACGCCACTTTCGCCCCAAAGATAATGAAGACTTGTCTCTTCAATTCCTGAGACAACTTTGGGGGATGGCGGGCGCTGTAGTAATTCGGCGCATTGCACTGCACTGCATTTAATGGTGGGACACCACAGATCATTGACTACTTTGAGGAGCATTTCTACGATAGGAAGGCACGCCCTTAAAAACACAGCAGCGGCGCAGTACCCTCCTGCTGGATCCTCGACCGTTGTGAACGAGATTCCCTTCTCAAAGGCATCTGCAATCAACAAGTATTCTGACTGCAGTATGATGTCGCTGATCTGATGTCCTATACTAAAAGGTCAGGAGAAGGAACTGCCGCTAGCCATAGAATCTTCTCTACTACTACTACTACAGCAGGGTGATGACGTCCATCCTGTCGTCGATGGAGTCAGTGAGATGCACAGGGGTATGTGCCAATACACACATACCTTCCATTGCTGGCGAGAGCGACCAGTCACAGCCGTAGTAGTATGAGGCGGTGGCAGAGAAGACCAATGGCAACACCCTGGTTGCGGCATTGATGCCCAGCGATGCTGCTACTGTAGCATGCCAGGGCCTTCACCACCGCCAGCCTGGGAAGGGGGGGGGGGGGGGGGAGATCGTTGCTGTTCTTCTTCTTCTGACTGAATACCGCAACCAATGCACTAGGCACTCATGCCACAACTAGCTGTTGTGCCGCTGGTGCTGTGGCGCCTCTCTAACATACAAATAAAGGAAACAACTAAATATAAAGCTCAAGATTTAATATATATATATATATATATATATATATATATATATATATATATATATATACACTCCTGGGAATTGAAATAAGAACACCGTGAATTCATTGTCCCAGGAAGGGGAAACTTTATTGACACATTCCTGGGGTCGGATACATCACATGATCACACTGACAGAACCACAGGCACATAGACACAGGCAACAGAGCATGCACAATGTCGGCACTAGTACAGTGTATATCCACCTTTCGCAGCAATGCAGGCTGCTATTCTCCCATGGAGACAATCGTAGAGATGCTGGATGTAGTCCTGTGGAATGGTTGCCATGCCATTTCCACCTGGCGCCTCAGTTGGACCAGCGTTCGTGCTGGACGTGCAGACCGCGAGAGACGACGCTTCATCCAGTCCCAAACATGCTCAATGGGGGACAGATCCGAAGATCTTGCTGGCCAGGGTAGTTGACTTACACCTTCTAGAGCACGTTGGGTGGCACGGGATACATGCGGACGTGCATTGTCCTGTTGGAACAGCAAGTTCCCTTGCCAGTCTAGGAATGGTAGAACGATGGGTTCGATGACGGTTTGGATGTACCGTGCACTATTCAGTGTCCCCTCGACGATCACCAGAGGTGTACGGCCAGTGTAGGAGATCGCTCCCCACACCATGATGCCTGGTGTTGGCCCTGTGTGCCTCGGTCGTATGCAGTCCTGATTGTGGCGCCCACCTGCACGGGCCCCAAACACGCATACGACCATCATTGGCACCAAGGCAGAAGCGACTCTCATCGCTGAAGACGACACGTCTCCATTCGTCCCTCCATTCACGCCTGTTGCGATACCACGGGAGGCGGGCTGCACGATGTTGGGGCGTGAGCAGAAGACGGCCTAACAGTGTGCGGGACCGTAGCCCAGCTTCATGGAGACGGTTGCGAATGGTCCTCGCCGATACTCCAGGAGCAACAGTGTCCCTAATTTGCTGGGAAGTGGCGGTGCAGTCCCCTACGGCACTGCGTAGGATCCTACGGTCTTGGCGTGCATCCGTGCGTCGCTGCGGTCCGGTCCCAGGTCGACGGGCACGTGCACCTTCCGCTGACCACTGGCGACAACTTCGATGTACTGTGGAGACCTCACGCCCCACGTGTTGAGCAATTCGCCGGTACGTCCACCCGGCCTCCCGCATGCCCACTATACGCCCTCGCTCAAAGTACACCAACTGCACATACGGTTCACGTCCACGCTGTCGCGGCATGCTACCAGTGTTAAAGACTGCGATGGAGCTCCGTATGCCACAGCAAACTGGCTGACACTGACGGCGGCGGTGCACAAATGCTGCGCAGCTAGCGCCATTCGACGGCCAACACCGCGGTTCCTGGTGTGTCCGCTGTGCCGTGCGTGTGATCATTGCTTGTACAGCCCTCTCGCAGTGTCCGGAGCAAGTATGGTGGGTCTGACACACCGGTGTCAATGTGTTCTTTTTTCCATTTCCAGGAATATATATATATATATATATATATATATATATATATATATATATATATATATATATATATATTGTAAACAAATAACAACATTTCAGAATAATAATAGTTACGTTCTGCAGCGACGATTGTTGCAATATAATCACTTTTTCCACTCTGGCTCCAAGGATTGAGCAGTTCAGTCGGGTTTTGCAGTAGCTCTCCCTCCCAATGCAGTATTTCTGCATTCGCTCCCGGGAAGGGCAAGATGGTGCTGCCTTTCAGCTTACAGCTTCCTCTGCAACCGCCACCATCTCATGTAACCACTCTGGTAATTAACCCTTGCATTGGGGCCATTTGTCTTGTTCACTGACGCTACCTACAACAATAAGATACTGAATGTAATTATTTGTTGAAAGTGTTAAACACATACACACATAGAAAATGGTACTGAAAATTGTTTTCACTAACTCACTGAAATATAAAAATAAAATCGTATTCTCCAGTGAAATTAATTATATATGAAACACACTGAATTTTAAAATTGTGCTCTGCTACTTACAATACTGAATCGATCGTTCCTGGCTCTCGACCTCAGCACATATCTCATGCCTCCTTCCTCATCCATAGAAATTCCTATGTCTCAGACAGCTGAATGCGTCGTATTACGAAAAATAAATGTATATACATTCCCCAACCTTCATCCTCAGAACCACAATACATTAAGTGTACAAAAGCATTTTCTCTAACAGCCACATGTAAAAAAAATTAAAAAATAATTGCACTTACGTCCTTGCTGTGCTGATTCAGTTAATATTGCTGGAGGCCGTTGCTGCAAGTGTCTCAGCCTCCATTTACCGATGTAGACCAGCCAACATCTCAGGGATGAAAGCTACAATGACAAGGAAAAAAGAATGGCTGCAATACCAGCTGTAGAATAAAAACTCGTCACACTCTATAATTACAGTAACGAGCCTTTCAAAAGTTCAGTAGCATAGAGGTTTGCCTCTACCGACTATGACCTTAACAAATGCTGTTATAGATACTAAAATTACGTAGCGTACACAGATACATTGAATGATTAGAACAATTAACTTACATGGCAGACTGTCCTGGCGAAGGCGTTTGGTGTTATCGCTGCTGATGCTGTAGCTTGCTGAATGTTTCGTCTTCTAATGTAAATGAGCAGCACACAAGCGAACAAAGGAAGGCTAGGAATGCTGATGAGCACACAATCAACCACACAGGTGAACTGGTAAAGGCAGAATAAGAGTGACTGTACCACGGCGACGGTTTATAACGCGTCCACTCCCTCCACCCGCCATTTTACCCAGGGAGCCAATAGGAGTGCGCCATTCTACCCCACCTGCAGATGAATGTTGGTCTGAGCACGCAGGATAAGTTGGAGCTGGTCTGGCCAGCCACGGCTTACGTGCCTCGTTAATCCATCCGGAAAACTTCACTTCCGATCGGCACTTCACTCTGTGGCGAGCTGCAACCGCTGACCGACGCGTCGCCACTTTGCGGGTCCCCAGTTACAACTGTGCCTCGCGTAGCAAACTACTGTGATAGTGCACTTGTAATTTTTTTTAACGTGAGGCACGATCGTTTTCAGAGTTTCGACGCTGTGTATTTTTCACTCATTTATTTTAGCGATGTATTTTTTTCGACTGTATTGTGCCATGATGTATTTCCGTTCCATATGTTTTGCGTGCGAGTATATTTGAAACAAATTGTTTAAAGGAACATTTGCAAACGTACTGAAGCGTTAAACACTTTACCTAATTTGGTTAAGCAGGCAAATATTCCTGAGTAGTGTAGGATGGCTGAGATATTTCACAAGTGTGCTGCAATCTGTTTTTGGAGTCTGTGTTCAAGTGTGGCGGTATAAATTGCAAAAATTAAGCAAGCTTCTGTGCAGCGATCTATTTGAAAGTGTATTTAGAGACATATTCAGTTGGATTTAATAACTCCTGAACCATCTCTTGCTCAAAGATAAGCGTATTTCCCACAAAAGTGCACGAACTGACTCAGGGGTGGTTTCACAACTATGTCACGATTTTTTTGTAGGGTCAGTGTTTAGGTGCGGTGGTGGTGGTACTCCTCAGAATAAAACGTGTAATTGTTTAAATATTCTCATGTCATCTGGAAAGCTCTCTCTCTCTCTCTCTCTCTCTCTCTCTCTCTCTCTCTCTCTCTCTCTCTCTTTGTGCATTGACACATTTAATTCCTGTGACATCTTCAAGTTATGTATGTGACAATATTCTACACATTGCTTAAACACCAGCTGTAATAGTTCTCAAAGCAGTTCATGTCGAATGACAAAGGGTACTTGTTCACTGGGTTCAAATGGTTCAAATGGCTCTGAGCACTATGGGACTCTACATCTGAGGTCATCAGTGCCGTAGAACTTGGAACTACTTAAACCTAACTAACCTAAGGACATCACACACATCCATGCCCGAGGCAGGATTCAAACCTGCGACCGTAACGGTCGCGAGGTTCCAGACTGAAGCGCCTAGAACCACTTGGCCACCCCGGCCGGCTGTTCACTGAGTGTAGGGAGGAAGGCGGTGGTATTTCCACCGCGACAGGAAGTACCCAACCACTCGTGCGACTACCGCGTGGTGCGGCATGAACCCAGGGGGGTGGTCTCTCTTCCAGCAGAATGCATGCACCAGAGTGAACGTCTTGCCTCTTAAGATTCAGAAGACTGACTGTACTTTTATCGATCGATATATAGTTACAGCACACGCTTTTATCAACTTGAATTACGAAATTTAAATTAGCTCCATCCTGCTGCATCTTCATTATCTGATGAAGCACATTCATTTTCACCAAATATCATCACTGTCAACACAAGTTCTCAGTTATATGGTTACTGCCAACTACATACCTGTTAAACTCCTTCTGCAGCACAGAAGTCTCGTCCACTGAACACAGTAAACAATTACATCCATCCTTCCAGTCCAGCAGCTAGACACAGACCGAGTCACTTTCCCTCCATTTTCCTCAGACCGCCATCTTGGATTATGTCACAGGAGGGGAGAGAGGGAGGGCCAACAGCGCCCTCTGGTGGCGATGTTGAGAACTAGATCAGTTGGACTCTGGACATCTTGCAGAACACACTGGATGGAGCCACTGTCTATGACAACTCAAACTGTTTACATAAACAACTCACATAAAAAAGACTTATACATCCATCTTACCCAGCAGACCAGCACAGACTGCAATCTTTCCCACCAATTTCCAGATGGGGAAAGGAGAGCAATGCATACTGAATAGAGACTTACATCCATCCTGTCCAGCAACCCAGCACAAACTAAGTCCTTTTTCCACAAATTTCCAGATGGTGGTGGGAGGGGACGGGGAAGGGAGAGGGGAGCAGAGGGGGGTTAGGTTAGTAGACCTATTTTTCTACCAAAATCTGAACTTTCTCTCTTGATGTCATTGCGATGTTGCCTTATCTATGGCCGCCATCTTGGATCCGCCATCTTGATTAAATTTGCAATGCAATGCAATGTGGAGTGGGGTTGTCTTTGTTCCACAGCTGACTGGATGAGACAGTAGCAGTAAGAGAGAGCATGAGGGAGACAGTCACAATGAGTGGAGACAGTAGTAGTAGGACAGAATGAAGCAGACTGTAGGGAGACAGATTTCAAAGGATAATGACAATGAGTTGGGTTGAATGAGTAACTGAGAATGGGAAAGTGGGGGTGGACAGGCGTGAGCAAATGTACAAATGTATGTGAATTCCTATGGGACCAAACTGCTGAGGTCATTGGTCCCTTGACTTACACACTATGTAAGTTACACACACCCATGCCCAAGGCAGGACTCGAACTTCCGGCAGGAGGGCCACACAGTCTGTGACATGATGCCTCAAACCAAGCGGCCACTCTGCGCGGCTGGGCGTGAGCAACTTACAGTCCTGGTCTAGTGGGTGTGAATGAGCTACAGTTAGGTGGGCTTGGAGTTATAGGTAAATTGTATGATTTTCTTTTTAATTACCATTTCCTTATTTGCCATAGGGTCACTGCTCTTATTTTCTCCATTGAAGAATTATAAGCAGCTACCTTCTTATCTAGATTGTTGTATTTCTTGGTCTTAACTTTATACAGTCACTTGCGACTCCTATGTAAGCCGATGGAAAAAAATTCGCAGCACCAAGATGGAGTTGTGTGACATAAACGAATGTTGGAAGACGTGTTTTCGCATCTGAAAGATGATGCCTATTGAAATTTCGCGACTGTCGCGCAAGACTGGCCACTACGAGATAACAAATCAGATTTGCTTTAAAGAGACATGAGCATTATTTACGTTTGAGATTGGATGAGATGAGTTGATGTTAGTCAAGACCCTTTAAGGTGACAAAGACGCCATTGTAAACACATCACTGAGTTGAACGAGGTCATGTAATAGAGCAGCGAAAAGCTGGATTTTCATTCCAGTGAACCTGTCAATCAAAAGGCAGTCCAGTGGCAAAAATGTAGTCACTGTACATGACAGCTGGTAGTGGTGGTTACGAGAATGTACGATTGCTAGATGACCAGGCTCTGAATGGGCACATGGCATTACTGGGAGAAAGACCATCATGTATGGCGTATGGCTATGGCACATCATACTGCATCTATAGAGCAATTTCAGTAGCAGTTGGTACCACTGTGACACAACAAACTATTATAAATAAGGAACTACAAAGACACCTTCAAGCCAGACACCCTGTAGCGTGTGTTCTGCTGATCTCAAACCACTGCCATTTCTGACTTTAATGGCTTCAAGAAAGAGTTCATTGGAGGGTAGGGTGGAGGGCTGTCGTTTTTTCTGATGAAAGCTGGTTCTGCCTTGGTGCCAGTGATGACCATGTGTTGGATAGAAGGAAACCAATTGGGGACCTGCAACCAACATGGCTGGGCGATAGACAGCAGTAGGGCAACAAAGAGAGAGCTGGTGCATTTTGTTAGCACAGGTTGCCTGCATCAGGGGAAAGTATACAGTCAGGGGCAAATCTAATGTCCTCCTTTGATTGTCAGTTACTGACCCCCTGGAGATAATCCACCCTTTTGATTGACAGGTCCTTAACCAATTGGCCCCCTGCTCCTCCCCTGCCCACCAACCCCTCAGAAAACCTCCAACTCACCCTCTGCCCCTCACTAATACAGCTACATTTTCAGGTCTGGGTTATTCTAATAGCCCCCTCTCACTCTTATCAATCTGATTGATTAGTTAATTAAATTGATTAATTAAATAACCCCTATCCTCCAGTAACCCCTCCACCCACCCTCTCTCTCCCTCTACCCTTCTCTACCTGGAATTTGGCGGCTCTGGTGGAGAGGAAGGATCTCATGACAGGAAATTCAGGGGTATATTGTTTATTTATTAAAAATGTGTTTGCAGGGGTTGTATTTCTCTTGTTCATCATTCTCCGCTCTTTGGGAAGATGCAGCTCTTGTAAGAAGCAGTTAAATCGATAGGTTTTCTTTTTATTCCAATCACGCAAGTAATACCATCATGAAACACCTATCACACATAATTACACAGTTAAAAATCTTTCTATCCCAAAGAATACGCCATCCACTGGACTGGACAAAACGTCACCTCACATGCTCCCAAGAGTCAACATGCACCGGTGGCCCTTGGAATGCGACGATGTGGCCCTCAGATGTCGAGCCACATGCAAGTGTCAGTTTGGGTCTATAACATCCCAGCTCCCTCAACCAAATTATAACGTCCCAGGACTTTCTGCACCAAATTATAACATTTCAGCTCCTCAACACCAAATTAAAACGTTGCATTAGGAGGTGTCTGCTTCGTGCAAAAGGTCTTGAGTTCATATTGACGACAACAAGTAATTCTTCATTACAGACATTTATTTACAAACAGAACTGACAGACTTCACAGACTCAACAACTGACTCTCCGAGCTAACCGCACTGCATATCCGAACTGAACTGGCAACTGACAACTCCTAGGTGTATTAATATCTTTCCAAACAATGAGAGTCTTTGACAATGTTTTGTTTACAATACGATAGCAATTCACGACTTAAAACTAAATTAGACATTACAGAATTTTAGTACAGATTAAAGTAAGTAAAAGGATCAGTACATATAAATTCTTACAAGCATAATTTCCAAATAGATTTTATAACATTTTTCTACCAGCTTCTGGATAACCTTCACCAGATTTGTACCGATGTTTCCAGAAATATCTTGACATTTGATTCTGGATATTTCTTGAGTGATTTAGAACACCTATTTATATGTAAAATGATTTAAATCGTGTTTCAAAACATAAATAAATCTCTCCAGCAATATTTCTTGATACAAATCGTCCCTCGAAATTAGATTATGAAACAGTTTTCACAAGTTTTCGTATTTTTGCGATCATAATACAGAATTTCTCCATAGAAAGCTCCAGAAGTGTGCATCAAACGCTCATTCACAGACTTTCTCTTTAGCTGGTGAGTCCTCAAAAGTATCTTGTCCATATTATACGAAATAATTTAGCTCAAAACTGATAATTTATACAATTAATCAGAGCTACAGCAAACAGTGAGTCTTTCTTTTACAAAATGAAATATAATTACAAAATTGAATGAAAATAGGTTACTAACACTAATATATATTTACGTTAATTCTATTTTTGTTCTTTCTGTGCAAAATGTCCTAATATTGACACAGTACAATATTTAAACATCACCAAAGCTTCCCTTTACATTTTGCATATCTGTATCGACATCCCCTAAAAGTCTACAGTATCGAATACTTCAATATGTCCTGTAATGTTACAGGTCCCTCAACTGACAGACTGGATGTGACACTAATCCTTTAACATAAGCATGAGGTGGCAGCATCAATTTCATACTTGAAACGTGAGAAATTCCTGTCCAAACATGTGTTTACCTAGCCACCATGGCTGATGCATCGCAGTGAGATGTTTGCCTAGCAACTCACCCTCACAGGTGCAGCATAAAGAGTGTTATATTGACGTCTCATATCTGTAAGAAACACCCAAGTCTCCCTCTGGATGCTCCATAGAAATCTTTTGAATTGCTCTCAGAAACTATTTACGGAAATGTCCCAGAATAACACAGGATACATTTTTCCTAGCAACCCTAATGGAACAGTCCATCCAATACATATTAGTCCCTTCCTGGAAATTGTAAAGTTTCGCAGAAACAATTAATGGACACTTTTCTTGTTGTAGGAGATTTCGTGATGTTTCAGCTTGTCTGCATGGAAATTCTTGTCCTAAAAAGACATGTTTACAAAAGCAGCCCTGAATAACACCAAATGCACTCTTCCTGATGGTCCTAATGAGGCACCCCATCCATCACGTGTTACCCATCCCAGAAATCTTAATGTCCTACTTTCGACATACGTCTCAGAAACGGTAACGTTCACTCACGTTCTCACCACTAAAAGCCTTCATCATGCCTGTGCATGCTTGCAAAAACACCGTTAAGCATAAAAGCATTCTGTTGTTTTGAAAGAAAGCGCTGTCTAAGCATAGACGGGAAAATCAGAACAATTACGCAAACAGAAATCGAAACACTGTCCTACAAAAGAGAAAATGGCTGGAATTTGACACTATGTTTTACAGTGAGGATTAGGAGAACTTACTAAGTAGACAATAGTTAAATGAGCCACACATCTCCTGCTTTAAAATTAAAGGTCGTCCCTTCTCTAACTGCTCCTGACAGTCCCCTTGACCACAGTTTTTAACTATCATAATGTTATCGCAAAACGGTTCTTGAATAGGAGTAAGCACATTTAAATTCTTCTTCTTAAGGAGCTTAACATTTTCGGTGTAATTTATTTGGGCAATGTCAGAAACAAGATTGTCCATTTTCTCCAGTAATAAACATAAACCAATGCATTCGTCGGTAGGTGTCGTCTCCTCCCTAACAGCTGAGGCATGTTAAGCACTTTGGAGGAGTCCACAATGACACTTTCAACTACCGCAGAAGACTGATCGGTTGCGGCTGTCATGCCTCCTTATACAGGGTGTTACAAAAAGTCTCGTTGTTGTTGTCGTCTTCAGTCCTGAGACTGGTTTGATGCAGCTCTCCATGCTACTCTATCCTGTGCAAGCTTCTTCATCTCCCAGTACCTACTGCAACCTACATCCTTCTGAATCTGCTTAGTGTATTCATCTCTTGGTCTCCCTCTACGATTTTTACCCTCCATGCTGCCCTCCAATATTAAATTGGTGATCCCTTGATGCCTCAGAACATGTCCTACCAACCGATCCCTTCTTCTGGTCAAGTTGTGCCTCAAACTTCTCTTCTCCCCAATCCTATCCAATACTTCCTCATTAGTTATGTGATCTACCCATCTAATCTTCAGCATTCTTCTGTAGCACCACATTTCGAAAGCTTCTATTCTCTTCTCTATCTCTGCCACAGACACTGTCTACTACCTTCCAGTATTTATTATTTTTACGTCTCTTTCTTACTGTCAGTGTCTTCTTCTCTGCCAGTGTAAAAAAAAAAAAAAACAAGAGTAAATTCGCACCGAGGGGGGTAGCACAGTAGTCAGCACACTGGACTCAAATCCAGGAGGACGATGGTTCAAACGCGTGCCCAGTCATCCTGAATTCGGTTTTCTATGATTTCCCTAATTGGTTTAAGGCAAATGTGGGCATTGTTCCTTCGAAAGGACACGGCTGCTTTCCTTCTCCATCCTTCCCTAATCCGAGATTGTGCTCCATCTCTAATCACCTCATTGCCGATGGGTGTTAAACACCAATCTCCTTCTCCAATATGTTCATGTGCCACAACTTCTGAGAAAATTTTTAAAGGCGCTGAGGAAAGGAGAACGATTCAGGCGGTGCCCCACTTTTCAGTCAGACACTTTTTAAACATGCGCATATTCGTCTTTTTCTGTGCTGGATCATGTTTCTGGTGGTTACCTTCTTTTTACTGCCACAGCAGGGCATGTCAAAGAACTTCATAAATTAGCAAAATTTTAATATTTTACTTGCGTGAAATTGAAATAATGTATACCTCAGACCGGATTTTGCGTGTAAAAAATTTTTCATGTGCTTCGGTCCTACACATGGCATTTTCAATACAATTCTGATGATGACGAAGACATTTTACAACATATTTCGACGTGCTGTGTTGCTTTATAAGCCACGTTTTCGCCTAGCCCCGGATTTTACGTGCGTATGTTACGTGTACAAGTAGGTAATCGCTGCGCACGACCTCTTCGAATCTGTGGCTCGGTTTTGGCACTCAAAAATCAGGTTTTTGAAGTTTTCTCGATAACAGATAAAGATTTTTGAAAAGGGAAGGTGAAACACCTAGATAAATTCCTACAGAATATAACGTTGTAATTTGAGCAGTTTGCTGAGGTTATGTAGAGTTCGCCTCACACCGGATTTTACGTGGGTATTGTATGTGTGCAAGTAGTGTAACTTTGAATCCCTGAAACTCGAAAACGGATGAAGATATCAAGTAAATTTTCAAGGCTGTTCGTAATATGTATCTTAGGAAAACATCCTAAAAATTTCAGGCATCTTTTGTGCATAGCCGTCTTAGAACCCGCAACTCGATTTTGGTACAATAAAATATTAAAACAACAAACAAAAAACGCTTTTTGCGTAAGTTCTCTGACGAACCACGCTAGAGCTAATAACACGAGTCTCTGTCTCTAGTAAACGGAGAAAGGTATCAACAAAACTGTCAAGGCTGTACGAGATCGGGGTCTTAGGAATATGCCGTAAGAAGCTTAACCCATTTGCTGTGCACAGTCGTCTTGGAAACCGCGGCTCTGTTTTGGTACGAAAAAACGGCAAAGAAACGCTTTTTTTTAGGTTTTCTACGGAAGCGTCCATGAACTAATAATATGGCACTTCTATATAAACGCCTAGAAAATATGCCGTTAAAATTTTAGCAATTTTTTGCGGTTATTTATTATTTAGATTCTGCCACAGACCGGATTTTACGAGCGCCTTTTGTGAGTGGAGGTAAGGTAACTTTGAACCTCTGCATCTTGGAAACACACAAAAATATCACGAATATTTTCAGGATCGTTCGAGATCAGAATCTTATGAGTATATATTAAAAATTTCAGACATTTTCTCTTCATAGCCGTTTTGGAATCTACGGCTCGGTTTTCGTACGAAAAAACGGCAAAAAAACCTTTTTCGGGTTTTCTACGCAACCACCCATGAATAAATGGTATCTTCACAAGTCTCTTAAGCTCCACCGTTGAACCCGACGATCTACTCCATTTGCCCTCATGATTAAGTGTGTAAATTGGAAATTTATGGTAAGGACTATGAGACCAAACTGCTGAGGTCCTCGGTCCCTAGGCTTACGCACTACTTAATCTAACTTAAACTAACTTACGCTAAGGACAACACACACAGCTACCCCGCGCGGCAGGAAGTGTAATATGCATACTTTGATCCTGTATTGTTGGATAGTGACACTAAAACGATCCTCCTGTTGAGTATACAAGTGGTCCCTTGCCAAAGGGCTATCCAAAACGCTTAACCCTACGTTCCTATCACCAACAGAACCTAAAGCAGACGGACCGTGCTGTCGAACGTTAACGTTGTGCATGCCGAGTCAACTTGCTGCGGAACGCTCAGGAACGATGCGACTTGTGCATACGATACGTGGGCCCCAACGTGGTATACGCGATCGCAACGCACTCCAGCGGCCGTTATCGGATGTTTCTGGTTCGTAAATCACACTGTTTACTCAACAGGCGCGCGTGAAATTGCCACGTTAACTCTATTAAAACGCACATTTCCTCCAGTGTTCACATCCTAGTTACGTTGTTCAATGTGTAATATACACAAGTAAAAACTTCAATATCGATGTACATGATTCAGGGCAAAAAGGAAAGTACCATGTTCAATCAATAAGGATACAGGCTTATAAAAGTTCCATTTAAAAATAGTGCGACACAAATTTCCAATAGTTCTCCACATAAGATAAACACTATTTTATCTTTCCCACGTTTCAGTACAACCCTAAGGTCATTCTTACTTGATCACTGTTCCTACCCAGTAGCAGAATCTTTACAACATGTAAATTACGAAACTCTAAAGAAAAATGAACAAAATAGCTTTATACAAGTTGCTCAAGTTGTCCTGTTGATTAAGCCAATTGAACAAACTCACTCCTCAAAATCACACAACAGGCGCGCGTAAAATTCCCACGTTAGTTCTATTAAAATGCACATTTCATCCATCGTCCACAAAAAGAAAGTACCATGTCCAATCAATAAGGACACAGACTTATAAAAGTTCCTTTACAAACAGTGCGGTACAAATTTGGAATACTTCTCCGCATAAGATACACATTATTTCATCATTCCCACATTTTAGTAAAACCCCAAGATCAGCCTTAGCTGATCACTGTTCCTGCTCAGTAGCAGAATCTTTGCAACATGTGAATTACGAAGCATAAAAGAAAAGGAGAAAAATATCTTTATACAAGTAGCGCAAGCTGTCTTGTAGATTAAGCCAGTCGAACAAAGTCGCCCCTCAATAAAAGGTGAACTTATATTTACATAACGTCAAATATTACAGAATATACTTATATTAAACTTATAATAAAGTATCAGAACCTAATAAAAACGCTAATGTTAGGAAAAAATTTTTGGAAGTGTTACGACGCGAACCACCACCTCAACAAAAACTCAGTCATGGTCAGAGACGCTTGTCATTACCCTAAACCAACGACACACTGCCTGAAACAAATCATATTCTATAACCCCTTGCTAAAAACTTTAATCGTAGATAATTATGTTACTAATTGAAATTTAATTATAACAAATTGTACCAAAAACAATGCGTTTTGGATGGATCTTCAGTGTGTCACTGCCTTCAAGTAGCCTACTCTCATAATTCTTTTGCCACAAATATGATGTTTCTCATCATTTTATTGGAACGAATCACACAACTAACAACGGGTTTTCCAGTGATTCTCAATTTGCTGGTGCTAAGAAACGGCATATATACATATAGGCTTGAAATGAATGCCAATATGCCGTCTCACAACTCTGTACTGAAGGGAGACGGCTGCATGTGACGTAGGTGGCGTTGTGCCATTTCATTGGTCAACACTCCGGCGCACGCTCACAATATCTGACATGCCAGATATTGCTCTACACGTTCGGAAAGACTTCCGAACTTGCTATTCCACGCTATGACGTCGGAAACTCGGCACGCTCAACGCTCAACGTTCGGATGCACGGTCCGTGTGCCGACAGCTTTAAGGTATGCGCCTCGGTAGAAAACCGTTTTTAAGCGCGGCTTTCTGAAACATACACTCCTGGAAATTGAAATAAGAACACCGTGAATTCATTGTCCCAGGAAGGGGAAACTTTATTGACACATTCCTGGGGTCAGATACATCACATGATCACACTGACAGAACCACAGGCACATAGACACAGGCAACAGAGCATGCACAATGTCGGCACTAGTACAGTGTATAACCACCTTTCGCAGCAATGCAGGCTGCTATTCTCCCATGGAGACGATCGTAGAGATGCTGGATGTAGTCCTGTAGAACGGCTTGCCATGCCATTTCCACCTGGCGCCTCAGTTGGACCAGCGTTCGTGCTGGACGTGCGACCGCGTGAGACGACGCTTCATCCAGTCCCAAACATGCTCAATGGGGGACAGATCCGGAGATCTTGCTGGCCAGGGTAGTTGACTTACACCTTCTAGAGCACGTTGGGTGGCACGGGATACATGCGGACGTGCATTGTCCTGTTGGAACAGCAAGTTTCCTTGCAGGTCTAGGAATGGTAGAACGATGGGTTCGATGACGGTTTGGATGTACCGTGCACTATTCAGTGTCCCCTCGACGATCACCAGAGGTGTACGGCCAGTGTAGGAGATCGCTCCCCACACCATGATGCCGGGTGTTGGCCCTGTGTGCCTCGGTCGTATGCAGTCCTGATTGTGGCGCTCACCTGCACGGCGCCAAACACGCATACGTCCATCATTGGCACCAAGGCAGAAGCGACTCTCTTCGCTGAAGACGACACATCTCCATTCGTCCCTCCATTCACGCCTGTCGCGATACCACGGGAGGCGGGCTGCACGATGTTGGGGCGTGAGCGGAAGACGGCCTAACGGTGTGCGGGACCGTAGCCCAGCTTCATGGAGACGGTTGCGAATGGTCCTCGCCGATACCCCAGGAGCAACAGTGCCCCTAATTTGCTGGGAAGTGACGGTGCGGTCCCCTACGGCACTGCGTAGGATCCTACGGTCTTGGCGTGCATCCGTGCGTCGTTGCGGTCCGGTCCCAGGTCGACGGGCACGTGCACCTTCCGCCGACCACTGGCGACAACATCGATGTACTGTGGAGACCTCACGCCCCACGTGTTGAGCAATTCGCCGGTACGTCCACCCGGCCTCCCGCATGCCCACTATACGCCCTCGCTCAAAGTCTGTCAACTGCACATACGGTTCACGTCCACGCTGTCGCGGCATGCTACTAGTGTTAAAGACTGCGATGGAGCTCCGTATGCCACGACAAACTGGCTGACACTGACGGCGGCGGTGCACAAATGCTGCGCAGCTAGCACCATTCGACGGCCAACACCGCGGTTCCTGGTGTGTCCGCTGTGCCGTGCGTGTGATCATTGCTTGTACAGCCCTCTCGCAGTGTCCGGAGCAAGTATGGTGGGTCTGACACACCGGTGTCAATGTGTTCTTTTTTCCATTTCCAGGAGTGTATTAGGGAACACAAGATGTCGCACGTGTACCGATTTACGAGCTAGTTCTTTTAGGACACTTCTTCGCCAATCAAGAACATCTTTAGCTAAAATACATGTTTAATCACGAATATGACTTTTTTCATCATTTTACTACAGCAAATGTTACCAATAAAGCTGCGTTTTCAAGAGATCCTCAACGTTGGTTTGAAGCAACATTTATAATAGGACATGCGATAAATGAGCTGCTGCTTCAATTCGCCTGCTGGTACGGTTACCCATCCTTTCTAGTTACAGAAATTAATGAACTCCATTGAATATAGGCCTATACGTTATTCGATTCAATGCTGGCTAGCTTCAACTTGTTTTTTGCCTGTAGATCAGCAAGACTTGTCACTTTTGGGATTGATGAGGGCATAATGAAGACAAATGGTCAGAAAACATTTTCAGTAGGTTTTGGAACTATTTCTTGCAAACTCTTTATCTCTCCCTTTTCCACTGCGTAGTCCACATGAATGCAACTCTGTAATGAAGAAAAAGTATAATCTCCAGTTCTCTCTACTTGAGCAAGGTGAATATTATTGTTTCCTAACGTCATATTTGCCTCGTATGTTGTGAACTGAACGATCTAAAATGTCAATAGACAGTGCTTTTCGTCTCACAACATGTGGCATCAAAATCAATTCAATGATGCACGAAGTCTTGTGAAATGTAGGCTACCCAGTTTCGTCAATGATGCACGAAGTCTTGTGAAATGTAGGCTACCCAATTTATCACACCGAAGCTAGTACAGAAGCGAGGAGGACACAAACTTCCTTTGATGCATCGCTCTAAACATCGACAACGTCAACCAGCAGATCACAAGCAAAGATCTGCAAATATGACCTACACACGACCGAACACCACGCAGCAGCACCTAGTATTTACATCAACGAGAATTCACTATAGCGCGCTCGCTTCGGTAGGAAGTTCATTGAGTGTGAACCAATGAGTTAAAATTTCATAGAGTGGTTGAACCCGTTTTTCGAGTGACTTTCTGGTCAAACCCAACTACTCGATGTGCGTGTGGCTTTCGTACCTGTGTATAAAACAAGGGACTATGACAGCGTCTGCTAACATCAGAAGTTATGAGGATGGTTTGAAAAGATCTCGGAATCACCACGAGAGGTCAGCGCTAGCCCAACGATTTGTTCACGTGATATTTATTGGACTGTTGCCTGTAAACACGTATCACGCCAATGCTCTTGGAAGAGAACTGTGGCGCTGACGTGGTTCTGTTGTTGTTTCCGGTGATTTGCGAAAATGGAAAAATTCTAGATTCGTTCAGCGATTAAGTACATCGTAAAGAAAGGTATGAAAGCAAAGGCCACTCATGATGATTTCCAGAATACACTAGGGCATTTTGTTCCTTCATATTCGACTGTTGCCAAGTGGACAAATGAATTTCAATTTGGTCAGGAGAGCTTGGATGATGATCCATGGAGTGGTCGGCCAAGAGGTGTCACTACTCCAGAAATCACTGCAAAAGTGCACAAAATGGTCATGGAGGATCGCCAAGCGAAAGTGCGTGAAATTGCTCACGCTTGCCAGATGTCATCTGAAAGGGTATATCACATTTAAACTGTAAATTAGAAGTGAAAACATTATCTGCAAGATGGGTGCCACGATCAAAAACGCATAAGAATGGACATATCGGAACAATGGTTGGCTCGTTTTAGGAGAAATGAACAACATTTTTTGCGCCAGTTTGTGACCACAGACGAAACTTTGGTGCACTACTATACCCCAGCGACAAAAAACAGCCAAAGCAGGGGAAACATGTTGGTTCTTCGCCCCCAAAGAAACCAAAGACAATTCCTTCGGTGAGAAAGGTCATAGCATCAGCGTTCTGAGAAGCGTTTTGGCACACATGTGCCATCGCCATGGCAAGATTACACGAACTAAGGTACGAATTGTTGCCACACCCGGCTTATTCACCTGATATGGCTCCGTGAGACTTCCATCTCTTCCCAAAACTGAAAATTCTTCTTGCTGGACGAAGATTCACTTCAAACGAAGGATTGATAGCCAGAGTTGACAGCTATTTTGCAGGCCTGGAGGAAACTCATTTTCGAGATGGAATCAAGGCACTGGAACATCTTTGGACCAAGTGTATTCATCTACAAGGAGACTAACTGAAAAATAAAAAAAAGTTTCAGTGATGTAAGTACTTTTTTTCTATTCCGTTCCGAGAACTTTTCAAACCACCCACGTATAACCTATTCTGGTCGAGTTCACTCCTATTAGAGAAACAGATTTTATGCTTTCGTGTCTTCTTAATCTGTACTGTTTGCTTTGTTTTGTGGCACAACCTCTTCACGATCCCTATGGAAGTGATACGTAGGGGGTTGTAGTATACCTAGGATACTTTACGTAAATCTTCAAGAGCCTATCAGGTCAGTTTTTTCAGCATCTTTGTGACACTCTTCCATGGGTCGAATAAACTATGACGATTCGCGCTACCCTCCTTTGTATCCATTCAATATCCCCTGTTCATCCAGCATGGTGTAGGTCTCACACACTTGATCAGTATTCTCGGCTGGCTCACAAGAGTGATATGTAAGCCATTTTCTTTGTAGACTGACTGAATTACGCAGTATGCTATCAACTAATCGAAGCCTAACACCAGATACAGCCATAACTGACGCTATGTGATCGTACCATTTCCTATCTCTGCAAAAGGTTACACACAACGATTTGTATGAGTTTACTGATTCCATCTGTGATTTATATATTACGCGTATTTACGTGCCGTTAGTCAAGCTACCTTAATAAAAACGCACGGTTGTTAACTGTATTACATGTCTTACTGGGTTAAACTGTTAACATAAAAGTAGATGTCTCAATGAGTAGACTGTGACAGTATTTTGAATGTTTAATACGCGAAATACTTCCCATGGTTGGCTTGCAATCTGTGAAAAGAGCACTAGAATGCGCCGGTACAGAATATCCCACCAAGTGGATAAAGCGACATCTGTGCGTAGAAACATGCACTACATGAACGCTGACGGCTGCGGCGTGCACGCTCTGACCCGGAAGTTGCACATGTGCAGGAGCACCGCACGCGTGCAGAATTTCTGCCCGGTCCTGATCTATACTAATAATAAAACTGTAAGACTGTCATGTCTTTCTGCCTGTTTGAACAAGCTGTTTACTCTTTGCTGTCTGAATTGCATCATGTTATTGATTGATATGATTCAATGTAAGGAATACAATACTTGTAAGTACAATCCTCAATGTGTTTAATCCGTACTTCCACACTCATATTATTAAATGTGAAAGTAACTCTCTCTGTTACGTTTTCACACCTAAACTGCTGAATCAACTGCTATTAAATTTGTTATGGATATAAGAACATGAGGAAGAACAGAGGCTAATTTACATAGAAAAAAAAGAAAAAAAGAAAAGAAATGATAAACCTTAGGAAACCAGTCGACTCCTGTGAGTGTGGAGGAAGGGGTGGAACATCTTTTTTTTAGATCAGTGAATATAAACTACATGAAAAATCGTTAAATTTGTGCACAATGTCCACACAGTTACTGCAGTTGCATATTGCAATGATGTGCAGTCCCGCCAACGTCCCTCAGCACGCATCGGTTGGCAGTGACGCTGCACGTGCCGCCGCATTGGGTCAGTTGAACAAAGCGAGAGAAAAGGAGGTACAGGGAAGGGAGCGCACATCACTATGATCAGCGATCAGCGACAGCATTTATGGCCTGTGGTCTGGGGATGTGCCGTAGACAGCTGCGCAGGTAGCCAATGAGCGCTCAGTTGGTGCCTAAGTTCCATACTGAGCAAATCTCCGTCATACTTGAGCGTTCTACGGCGAGTAACGCGCACGAAACTGCGATGGACTGATTTCTGTAGTATTCTGTGAAACATCTAGACAGCACCAAGTGTTTCACTAACAGGCAAGGGATCTTATTTTTAAAATGTATTCGTTCTTCAAGCGTGTGACAGATTTAGGCGAGCCGGTCTGAGAAGCAGCGAAGGTGCAGAAACAGTGGAGCGGCCCGTGGCGACGTTGTAAAAACTTTCAGACAGATTGTACAGGAGGCTAAGCTGTCTCAGCAGGCAACTTAAAATGTGGAATTTCGATCTTCAGAAAAGAAACATACTGCGCCAAATTGGGTAACAGGAATTTACGACTTCAATCAAGATATTTTATGCAAGTGCCGAGTTCCTCACGGCAGAGAAGTTGCTCACTGTTATGCATGAAGCTCCTGGTTCTGAAGGAAGTGTACGATCAATGCAAACTATATTGAAGAACATCCGATTTAAATATGTAAAATCCAATGGTGGATGGATATCTTTAATGGAGCATAGTGATATTGCTGATGCTAAGACGACGTTTCTAAAAATAACGCATGAATTCATACCAAAAGGAATGAGAATTGGGTAAATCAAGACTACATAAGGAATTTTATTTGCCAAACAACACAGGGCCAAGGCCGCTTGAAAGTTCCAGTGAGAAAAGAAGGACTTCTAATAATATGCCATGGCGGTTGCTCTGCTACCGGATTTGTGACTGAAAATAAACTTGTATTCCGAGCAAAATCGAAAACCATCTCTTACTACCATGCCGAAATGAATGGATGAACAATAATTTCAGATGTAACTGTTGCTTTATTTGCATCCAGGCTCTGTCATTGTTATGGCCAATGGAAGATACGACTCTGTTGTTCTCAACAGGTCTCCCACTGCAAACTCATGAAAAAGTGACATTATTTCATACTAAGTAATAATACGAGTATACCCCATGGCGAAATACAAAGAAGAGCAGAGCTGTTGGAACTTTTTAAGATTTCAAAAAGAGGCGGTAAAAAATACGAAATAAATTCCACAGCTCTGCAACATGTCCACATGGTACCTTCTTATCATTGCCATTACAATCCCATAGAACTGTTGTGGGCAAAAGTGAAGAGATATGTGACAGAAAAAAATACAATGTTTAAAGCAGCAGACACTGCAAGACTGGTCCATGAAGCAACAGGCAAAATTACTATTGTTGATTGTAAGCCAGTGTATGTCACACTGGCAAACTGCTGTACGAACTTCATCGAGGAAGGAGAGAGAGAGAGATGCTGCAAGCCCTACCAAAGGCCCCAGCGGATGGTCATTATCGCGATCAGCAGGGTCAGATTCCAGCATTCATGGGGGTTGACCAGTAGATGGCGAGTTCACGTAACACTGCACTGTTACTTTCGTTCTGCACTTTCTCCAACGTGCTGTGTGGATGAACGTCAGTATACAGTATAGGAGTGTGTGAAGATTTACTATCCCGTGGTAAGAATCGTCCATAGTCAACAATATGACATTACCAATGACGTTAAGCTAGCTGTGTAATGAAAAAACGTGCGCCACAACGGGTCGGTGCTCTTATGTAGGTGCTCTGGCAAACCCCAATCCCAGCCGTGGTGGCCGAGTGGTTCTAGGCGCTTCAGTCCGGAACCGCGCGACCGCTACGGTCGCAGGTTCGATTTCTGCCTCGGGCATGGCTGTGTGTTATGTCCTTACGTTAGGATTAAGTAGCTCTAAGTTGTAGGGGACTGATGACCTCAGATGTTAAGTCCCATAGTGCTCAGAGCCATTTGAACCCCACCCTACGGCCAGTGGCGGATACATATGGGGGGCGAGCGACCCCCCCCCCCCCCCTTTTACCCCTTGTGCATCCGTCCGCATTGCCACGCGCGCCGACCCTGTTCTTTGAAGAAGACTCACTCTTTGTCATTAAAAGGAGACTAATGGGAGAGATTCTTCAGAACAAGCAAACGAGCATAAACGCGCTTAATGATCGTGATTCTATTATGCAAACGTTGTCTGTTTCTCCTAGATCTGACTATCCTACGTAGCACACGTTGTACAAATATTTGGTTGTCTACGTGCAACCATTGCTACAGTAGAAAGAAGTTTGTCAAC
Source organism: Schistocerca gregaria (assembly GCF_023897955.1). Taxonomy (NCBI): domain Eukaryota; kingdom Metazoa; phylum Arthropoda; class Insecta; order Orthoptera; family Acrididae; genus Schistocerca; species Schistocerca gregaria. The sequence continues at coordinate 767,542,395 of NC_064920.1, forward strand.
ATTGCGGCGTACAAAGACATGGCTGAGGTCGACAATGAAGGAGGATCGATTTAATGGCTTAGCTCAGTGGAACACTCACCTTGGCATTGATTGTTCTATTGACGATGTAATTAACCAATTTGTCGGAAAGAATAGGCGTATAGAATTCATCATTTAAGGAAGAGAACCATAACTGTAACTTTTTTATATCATACAATAGCATAGTCTTGTATATGTGTATCCGCACGACCGCTACGGTCGCAGGTTCGAATCCTGCCTCGGGCATGGATGTGTGTGATGTCCTTAGGTTAGTTAGGTTTAAGTAGTTCTAAGTTCTAGGGGACTTATGACCTCAGCAGTTGAGTCCCATAGTGCTCAGACCAATTGAACCAATTTGTATATGTGTATAATCAGTTGCATGTGACTTGATTATTTCTTATTATGGTAAAAGAAAAGGTAGCCCAAGATATCAATAGCGCCCCCTCATTGAGGCTTTTCTGTATTCGCCACTGCCTACGGCAGACAACACCTTGCTAACTAGCGAATCATGACCTATTTCTGCTGCTACTTCATTCACCATAATTGGGAATTCGTCAAGGGTGTGTCGTTGATTAGTTTCTAAGGCGAAATACAACACTTTCAGCTCCGAACTCTACATCTGGGCCGCACAGCAAGCAGGGAAGTGTATCTTAAGTTTGATTTCTGTCTGGAGGACCATTAATGGGTATTGTACGTATAGTTGTGCAGGTGCAACGCCCACTGTTGCAGCCGCTATGCCCTCTTAATGGGAAGTTTCGCTTGGGACCAAATAGTGAAATAAGCCCCTTATTTCATTATTTGCTCCCAAGCGAAACTTCCCAATAAGATGGCACAGCAGCTGCAACAGTGGATGTTGTTCTTACAACATGCCTTCAATACCACAATTTGAAGCATCAGCGGCAAATGTTAAACATTTGCTCGGATGGAACATTGCTTAACAAGGGGCTGACCTAAGGCAGTTTTTAAGTCACACAAAAGCTTTGTAGCACGCCTCTGACCATAAGAATTTAACATTTTTTTTCCATAAATGGTTAGGTGCATGGGAAATCCGGGCTGCATTGAGAATAAATTTCGCATATTAATTTGCATTGCCTAGGAACGACTGCAGTTCTTTGAGGTTCTTAGGATCTGATAAGTTAGTTATTGTGTCAAAATAATCTTCTGTGCGTGCGAGATGAGCTCTCCTTTACTTAAGACATGCCCTAAATACTTTACATTTGGCTCAAAGAAACTGCATTTTTTGAGGCGATAATGCAGACCATGGATTTGCAGCTGCTCAGACATCTATAGATTGCACAGCTGCAGCTCTAACAGGACCTCGGTGATTAGGAACTCATGTAAATAATTAACAGAACTGGGATACCTCTGATGAGTTGCTCACAGTATCTCTGAAATATTGTTGGGCTATCTGTGACCCAAAATGGCAATCATGATACATAGCATATTAATCACTAAAACCTGTTTCATCTGATCGTCTATGAAGGTTAGGCATCAGCGAAATCTATTTTTAAAAATTACATCCCCCAGCCAATTTTGCCAACAATTCCTCCAGCCTAGGATGCAGACTGATATTTGCTTGAGCATGAACAGTAGACCTAAAATCACCACAAATTCGAAGTGATCCACTTGGTTTATTAACTACAACTGTGATCTAGATGCCAAGATGATACTAGGTATACAATTCCCATTCTTTGCAATCACCTAGTTCAGCTTTAACTTGTTTGTGCATGGAGAAAGATGATAGACGGGCTCTACAAAACTTAGGAACTGTCGACTGCTTTTAAGTTAAGTGAATGGGGAAGCCTGACACACAGTCTAATGTAGGTTCAAACACTTGTTTACATTGCACACATTATGTATCATGTTGTGTGAATGGTATCACAGTTGACATTAGATTCATGTGCGTCAGCTGACGTGATGAGCCAGTGAACGCAAGCCATTACAGAGAGGCCAGAGCAAATTGAACGGAAGTGCGGATAATGGAACCAGTTTACGACCAATCTCGGACCACCATAGCCCTCATTTACTTTCAAGACAAGCTCGGAATCGTATTAACTACAGTGCACTCATTTTCGGTTCGTTTAGAGAAAATAAAATATACTCGCTTCTAATGTACTAGCATGAAATAAATGAAAGTAAACTGTCATTTGGTAAACAGTCATTTGTCAGTGCGACACCAACAGTCTGTTTTACAACGTGCAGGTGCGTAAATTAACTACACATCAAAGTGCCATACTTTGTGTGGGAAGTGAAGATTTATTTGGAAAAAAATGACTTCTGGCGCAGGAGCAGAGAAATTACATACTGAAATTAGAAGCATTATATCAGCAATAGGGGCAACTACATAATTTCCCAAGGGAAAAGAAATAAGACACTTTTTTTCAAAACCCTCACGACATATAAGACAACATTGCTTCGAAAATCTTTGCAGTCGAAAAGGATTACCATTTATGATTAGCCACTAACTGAAAGGTTCATGCATGGAATCAATCATCAGAAACTTCTGAGCAAACAGGCAGTCATTAACTGACGACAGTGAAAAGTTGTGAAAATTAAAGTTCACTACTAGTCCAGCGTTGACAATTATATTTTACGCATAAACAAAGTTGGCACTCAGCACAGCGTCTCATGGGAGCGACTATGTAGTGTTACACTTCAAACAAAGTTGACAACTGGCGCGCTGGCTGGTGGGAGCGGCTGTAAATGGGAAATGCCTTTACAGTCGCTCCCATCAGCCACTGCGCCGAGGGTCAACTTTGTTTGCACGTACAGTAAATGTCTTTTCGGTCGCTACCAGCGGCCACCGCACCGAGTGTCAACTTACTTTGCAGGTACAGCACACATAGTTCAGTCATTTAACTTATTAAGGAAAAGAGTGGGAAAAAGTCGTCCATGAAACTCGTGCTGAATGCCTTTTTAGTCAGACCATTAGTTTTTTTCACAAAGCATCAAATAACACCATTTTTATAGGTGTGTGTCTTTTGATTGTAAACGTTTTAGAAAAAGATATCTTTCATTTATCTTGCATGTATAAGATGTATGAGATGATGATGTAGATAGTTTTATAATTAACTGCAACCATCTCTTGGACTATCTTTCTGTGCTCCAAGGGATCATAATTTTTGAATTAACTGCAACCATCTCTTGGACTATCTTTCCATGCTTCAAGGGGATCCATCATGCAAGGTGGATGGCGAAAGGCATATATGTATTGGAAAAGTTTATGTACTGTGATGAAGTTGAATTACGATCAGAAGAAGAGACTGCACTTTGCTCCATCCGTTTTCTCCGTATCAGTATGTAAGTGCCAAAGCAGCTTATTTAGATTTCGAAATTCATTTAGAACTTTATATATGTATATCATATCGCTGATAGTGATACCAAGTGTGTAGCTTTACAAAAACTGAAACACCTTTTATGCTTCCTGTTTCCTGTTCTGTTGCATTAATGTTCCGGATCAAAAATTATATCAGTGTAATACACTGGATCGTTAAGCAGAAGCAACAGACGAAAATATAGAAATAATGAAACAAGGGTCGATCAAATCACAAAAATTATGACTAATGTGACTCAAGAGTTCCTTACTCATAAAATAAGAGTATCTTTAACAGATTTTATTTGAGTGGCATGTTTCTTAAGACAGATTCTTCACAGTGGCTTGAAAATAAAGGTTTCATCAACGTTCTATATCATGGAGGTAAAACTAAGGGGAGATGACGCTACAGATTTACGTTAGTTAGACTTTGGTTATGCGTTGTTTTGAAGCTGATGCCGCCATGTTAAATGCCATGAAACGTTACCAGGCTATTGGTTACATGGAGATTGTTTACAACTGCTTTTTGTTCGTAATTTGTGTCATGTGCATGGGACACTTGTTTGTCTAGAATATATTACAGTGCTCACACTAATACCATTGTTTTAGAGATGCATTTTAACCCTTAACTCGTGAGGTTACTTTTCTTTAACGTATACCACAAAGTGGGGTGTGTAGGATCCCTATGTTAAAACCGAGATTTAAGGCTTAAGTGTTATTTAAATGCTTCTAGTTTATTTTACTGCTCTAAGTAATGCCTGCAGCATTTTACTGTTTATCACACAAAAGCACATAATTTTGTGTGGTTCTTTTAAATAGTACACATAAATAGACTGTTAAGAAGGCTGAATTTTACATTCTGAAAAATTATACAATCTCTGTAGCAAATAAATTTCCAGATAAAACTCAATTCTAGGGCTTAAATTTGCACATAAAAATTCATCCCCGCAAGTACAAAAAGAAAGTCTGTCAAATTGACATTCATTGCTGGGAACTACATTTTTATCACCACTCAGAACACATTAGATTTTAGCAGACACTTTTAGTATTTCATTGGAGAAAGAGACAGATCCCTATCACAAGTATCCTGACGTACTTTCTCTGAATGACACTTTTGTTCGATAGCAGAACTGTGATCACTGGCTAATGTAAAATTGTCGTCTTTTTCGTTTATTCCTTGATCTATATCACTGACTCCTTCCTCCATAGACCCACTAACAACTTCATCAAACATGGGAAAGTTACAACTGACACATTCGTGTCTACACATTTTGAGCTTTACGGTACTGTATTGATAGTTCAAGAAGCATGGTCTGGGAGACTCCAACACGTATCAGTGACAAGTGTCAACAATAAACACAGAAGGCGATAACACAACCGACAACAAAACATCATAGGCTTGGCAATTTAAGGAGAGCAGGGGGAGTGTAGAAGCATTCCACCACAACTGAAGTTGGAGAACGAGTTCGAAAATATTCGCCTGGTCTGAGAGAGCACACCTCGTGAGTTGAGGATTAAAACATTTTTCTGGTCTTAAATGTGTATTTGATGCAGTAATACAATGTATTTCCCCCCTAAATGTAATTTTATTTTTGGTTATACATTTCAAGTAACCAAGATGAGAAGAATGGGACATTCTTTATTTGTCCGTAGATCATTTCTTACAATGATATTGGACACTTCATGTTTACATAAATCTCTCATATACATAAATAGCTACACTTGTTATTTTTATGATTCGCCCATGTCATATACCTATCCACTTTGAAGATTTTGCTTTAGTAATTAATTTAAATCTTCATTTACTGTATTTGTATCGATATTTGACAAAGCTAGAAACCCACAATCAGTGTTTGTTTGCTTCCCGCTACTGATTCTTACTCATTGTATTTTCAACTTTCAGATCAAATCTGCACAACATGTTTAATGTTCACATTTGCAAAAAAAACTTACCTGCGTTTTCTTTATTAGGCCATAAATGTGTGCAATGTGGAAAGAAGTAAGCAAGGCTTGGTATCATGACTTATTGATGTCAACAAAGTGAAAGAAAAATTCTTGAAATGTGGACTGAATAGAACTGCATGGAGGTTTAAGTCCATGCAGAACTGAATTTTAGTATTATTAGACTGTCTGTGCGTCATTGACATTGTAGTTTATACAACTCGCTTTGAAATTTTACCTATAAATTATTATTCAGTGTCAGGCCAATAATAGCAACAACAATAAAATCCTGTGATGCTTAGAACGCCAAAGAAAAGTCCAAACGAAGCTGCATGTCATGATTTTTCCTATGTCTATAAGGTGCATATTAAAGAGATGTTCAGGTATGTTAATCAGCAAGTATGGCATGGCATGGCATGGCATCGCCAACAGACGTCATATTACTCTCAAAAGGGTACTGACTGCTACACGGGACACATGTTGATACCACAGGAAAACGTAACACTAGACCAAACAAACTTAAAAGAGAAACTGCATCTAACGTGCATCAAGGTAAACAGTCACTGGAAGCCACAGACCAAACCATGATAGCAAAAGGTTACATTTACCCCAAGAATAAATGTTCGAAAATGACACCAGTTGCAACCGGAGAACAATCATCCAGCCCCTGTGCCATATGAACAATATCGTCTTTTTTTTGTTACTAACTACAAAATACATTTTGGGGACAACAGAACATGTTTACAGTATGAGAATTGCTTGTTATAAACTTGATTTACAGATAAACAAAGAGAAAGATAAAACTCAGATATAAAATTTCAAAAAGCAGAAACAACATCTTACGCCTTAAAATAAACTGTGTAAGAGATAAGTAGAAAAGTTTTACGTAATTAAACGTTCCGAACGTTTGAACTCCAGAAAATCCGCGATTGAGAAAGCACTGTGTGTGGATTACCAGAAGGATCACCCACTGTTAATATTTCAACCAATAAAGCATACTATCACAGGCAACTATAATTTTATTCATTCAATATAGACACAACCTGGCATTTTTGATCAAACAACTTTCACAACTCGAAAAAATCGAAACACCTGAAGGTCGTGTTTTGGGGCGACTCAGATGGCGGAAGATGGCTTCAAGGTTTTGACATCATGACAACTCCCCTTATTTTTACCTCTGTGGTCTACATGTACTTCCTAAAGAAAACGTTGTACATTATCTACCTCAGTCAGGCATCTGGCTCATGGAACACTTGTAATAAATACTTTAAAAAAAAACGAAACACAGAAGTTATACATTTTTAAGGTTTTGTCTGAGTATTCTGATTAGGTTTCAGAGCAAAAAAAGAGGCTTTATCGAAGAATAAGTATGCTTAAAATAAAATGTGATTTTTTATCATATTTACCAAATATGGTTAGTAAATAGTAGAATGTATTACTAAAGTTTCTACAGCACTGTGGTTACATGAAAGAGATACGATTATGGGTCAAATGTAATAACTATTCCCATTAAATTCCACATAGAGATATGTTTCCTAGTTAGTCATAAACGTGTACACAGCTTTAGATACAGAAGAGAATTAAAAATTAACATGGAGGCTCGGCAGAGCAATAAGAGTCCAAAGACGGTGTTGATCGTGGTCGACACGACCCCCCCCCCCCACCAACACACTACAGGGTACCACCTGTGAGGCTTGAGTGGAGTTTATGTGGGTGTCGGCATCGGTAGTAGCTGTGTGAGGTGATAGGCACACGACCGGGATTTTAAGATAGAGTGTGGAGGCAGAGTGATTAGCGGCAGGTCCACCTCGTAGTCAGTCAACCAGCAGGGGCAGACGATGCACCAGCTGGCCTGAGAGCAGGCGTGTGGAACGGCCTGCAGCGTGGTGCAGGCGTGGCCACCCTGAATGCAGATCGTGCCGTCCAAGGAGATGAACGCGCGAATTTCTGATGGGTCGCACTCGCGGGGGAGGGACATGCTATGCATGTCATGCTACACTGACATTTAACTGCCTGTTGGAGGGTGAGGCTGCGGTGTCTGTTAGGAGCATGAGCACAACGTCATCGAAGGTGACGATCGACACGCCTTCCATGTGGTGTGGTAGCATGTTGCAGCACAGGTTGAATGTGGGAGAGCGAGTCTCCACAGTTGGTGAAGTGACAGTGAAATCCGCACATGGGGTGGATGGCAACGTGCCTGGAAAACCTGTGAATGATGACGACGAATCATGGGTTGGAGAACACAGCAGCATAAGGTGAGACAAAGTATTTTCAGGCTCCACGTCAAAAAAGGCGTCAGGAGGGTCTGACTGAGATGTCAGAGGGGTGTCAGAGTCCACGAAAGCAGGTTTGAACCTGTGCAATGAAACAGTTTGAGGACGATCTTTAACCACAATGTCGAACTTTTTTCGCCCCAACAGTACTTTAAAGGGGCTGAGGTAGGGTGATTGCAGGGGATGTATAACGGAATCATCCCGGAGCATAACGTGGGAGCAAGTGTTGAATGCGGTTGGCACGTATGTGTCCTGCAGGGAATAGCTGATAGGCAGGTGTAGCCATGCATGTTTGAAGTGAGTGTGCATGCGAGTAATGAAACCTGGGGAGGGGGGAAATCCTCAGGTGCTTGAGGCACGATAAGTTCCTCTGGTAGAACTGGGTTCTCCCTGAAAAAGAATTCAGAGATGGTTCCCTGTTTACAGGTTGAACAGAGACTGGGTGGTAGGCTGTTGTATGAATTTGTTTAATGCCACAGATGTTACGTAAAATGGTGAACAGGGCAGACTCAAACTAACGTTGGTCGGTGGTGGTGGTGGTTGGGCAACCGAACCTGGCAATCCATGAGGAGACGAAACCCTTGGCCACGGTTTCAGTGATGATGTTAGGGTAAAGGAACAGCTTCCACCCAGCGAGACATGCGATCGACTGTGGAGAGACTATATCTGTGGCCCTCCGACTGTGGTAGTGGACTGATAAGGTCGATATGTACAAGACAAAATCTTCCTTGCGGAATGTCGAACTTGCCTAGTGGAGGGGAGGTGTGGCAGCCGATTATGTTGCATTGAGAGGAGACTCAGGTGCATGCCCAGGTCTGTCAGTCGTGTTTAATATTTTTCCAAATGAAATGGTCGGATACGAGCCATGTGGTGGAGTGGACGCCAGGGTGAGTGATGTTATGTAAAGCGTCGAAGGCTTGCTGGCGCAATGTGGGCAGGAGAAACGGCCTCAGGGAGCTAGTAGAAGAATCACACCTCGTCCAAATCGCCAAGGTACTTGGCTTTGGTAAATACAAGAGGTGTTTGGCGATCTGCGAGGAGAGATTGAGATGCCTAGTCAGTGGCCTAGTGAGCAGCCAGCTTGGATAAGTCGATGATGCGCGAGACAGCATTGATCCACGAGAAGAAATCAGCAGGTATGTTTTCTGTATGTTTGATGTAGCGAACGTCTGTTGTGACTTGAGAGTCTAAATGAAAGTGGAGGAAACGCCGAGGGGGTAGGTCCCCGGGAGGGTTGCAGAAAGTGCCCGCTAGTGGTTTGTGATCAGTAAGGATGAAGAAAGAACGGCCCTCGACATCGGGGTGAAAATGTTTGACGGCTTCATAGACCGCCAGTAGTTCCCTATCAAAAGCAGAATATTTCTTCTGAGCTGCAGAGACGTTTTTAAAGAAGAAATGAAGGGGAGAAACCATGTCGCTTTTGGGTGGCTGAAGTACTGCCCCCACTGCGCTGTCGCTAGCATCTGTAGTGATGAACAACTCGGCCGACAGGTTGGGATGGGTGAGTGTCACAGTGTGTGCTAAGGAAGGTTTTAGAGCCTTGATGGCTTCCAGTATAGGTTCAGTCCATCGAACTGATTTAAGGCCTGAAGTCTGGTTGCCCAACAGCGAATCTGTCAGCGAGGCAGAAGGCAGATGCCGACGGTAGTAACTTATTGTATCCAAGAAACGTAGAAGTTCTTTGCAAGTAGCCGGAGATGGCAGTGACGTGATGGCCTGCACACAGGATTTGGGAGGCAGTATTCCGTGTGTGGAGACGGTGTAAACAAAGATGTGACAGAAGACTTGCGCAATTAGAGTTTGTCCTTGTTGACCTCGACACGTTTGGAGTTTAAGGTCTGGAGGACATTGGATAAATGATTTTCGTGTTCCTCAGCCAAGTTGCTGAAAATGAGTATGTCATCCAGATATGCAAAGCAAAACTCGAACAGTCGTACGATTGAGTCCATGAAACGTTGCCGTGTTTGTGCCGCTTTTTTTAGGCCGAACGGCATGAAGATGTATTGGAACAAACTGAGCGGCATGATAATAGCTGTCTTTGGGATGTCTATTCTCCTTTTCTCACTGGAACTTACCAAACAACACATTTCCAGCTCTAACAAGGGGAAGGCCTCAGACACGGCCAACCGTTTCGGCTCAAATTTGGCAGGTCGCTTGTGTGCAACCTAAAACGAAAGAATCTAAGATATTTTGGGTCAACACCACCGCGTTTTTGAGAAAATCACCCCTAAAGGTTATGACGAGCAATCGACTCGAAATTGGCGGGATCGATAGATAATTGTAAAGAGAGCATTTGTCATCATCAAATATGTGGTTCGAAAACGCATACTTTACCAGAAATCGAGGTATGAAACATTTACAACTGCAGCTTTTGTACCCGCATAGTACATAATGTACGCTGACTGCACCGATAGCGGAACGGCCAAGGTAAGTGGCTGGGAATCGGCGAACCCGTGTTCGAATCTCGAAGAAACATAGCGGAACGTTTTTCTTTGCGCTTGTATTTTTCCATATCTCAATTGATAGGGATAGGACAGTTAATAAGGTAAGTAAACCAATAAGGAATGATAATAATAAGGCAGACAAATAAATTTCTCAAACCTCTTGGGATAGTAAACAACTAAAATGTTACTCCAGGTCACTTTACAATGGCTCTTCCAGTCACTATTCTTCGAACAACTAGATGGATGGTACTTATCATATAAACATTCGAAACAAATATAGTCACTGCACCAAGAATATCTAATGAATGCAATCTTTCGACAGCTACACTGTTCCTTCCAAAGAGTCAGCGGAAGACAAACTTGGTTTACATTTCAAAATATGTCTTTTTCGGGAATTAATTTTGCTGCGTACCACTCATACGATATCATTGCCTGAAAATTGGCGCTTAAAGTTGGCTATGAATTATGCTGTGAATAATTGCATCCATGCAGTTGTGCAATTCCTGCTGGGTTTCCAGAAGCACACTGCAATTCTGAAGCCTGGAAATAAAGTTTTTAACACAGCAGGCACACAGGTGTGCAGTTTGGCGGTATTACTTTTACTGTGCACTTCTGCTGACCCTCACCATCTACAAACATTGTGTCATATATTGTAGTATTAATTTGCCCACTCCAGGAATCCAATGGTTTCCCTTCAAAGCGAATAAATCTTTCGCCATTTTTTTTTTCGTCAGTCTCCCGGATTTGGAGCAGGTAATGTAAACATTTTCAACAAGTTGGTTAAACGATTGACCTCTTCTATAACCTGAGGACCAAATGTTTAATGTAAACATTCGTTTCTTGTAAACACAGGAAAACCTTAGGCAACACTTTTCCATAGGCTGTGATGGCATGCATATTGCGCCGTGTACTAATGTGTTAGTTTGTTTTTACTACCAACTGCGACAAGGGTTTGTTTTTCTCCCTTATGCGATAATGTGCGTCGAATGTTCACCCGATACTTGCATCCTGTTTGATTGGTGTTAATCACGATTGAAACCGGTCATAAGTGACACTGTTTGCGTGCTGGAAAGAGCTGCCACTATCATATCTTCTATATTTTGTACCTCCTTATGAGAGACGTATTAAGTGACGTGCCATTGACGAATTTTATACTCCGATTTGAACTTTCTTGCCAAGATAATGATGCAGCAAACGTAAAATTCTTGCTGGCTATACTGATGCGCTGCACCTGCAGCCCAATCCAGAAGAATTCTCATGGTTACATTCTCGTTGGGACAACGAGATTCGACAAATCGGTCATATTTTCACTTATTTATCGCCTGGTATTTGTCGTATCTTGTCCCTCCTTTAACGATATCACTTTCCCACAATTTCAAGTCCTTCTTCCTTTTCAGGGCTGTTGTTGCTCCATTATTTTACAGTGTTTGTAAGTTCCAATTTGGATGATTCCTGGCTTGCGCTACCGCCTTTATTTTTACTTCAAAGGGTATAGCGCCATAGTTCAATCGTTCAGTAACTAGTTTGTAATACTCATCGGGAACAGATGGAGCACATATTCCCAGTGACGTGGAGATTTCCAAAGTGTTATGAACATTTTGCGATTCTCTAGTCGGGATATCTTCCACTGAATCACCTTCTGCTTTGTCTTCATGGTAGGTGGTGGTTGTTGGGATGTTTAAGGGGGACTAAACAGCTAAGGTCATCAGCCCCCCATTCCAAAAACAGGCGAAACAAAAATTTACGGAACAGGTAAAACCCCAAGGGGGGAGGAGACGCCCCTCCCTCCAGTCACTGAAAGAACACCAATGTGGCAGCGAACACTGCAGACAAGAAGAGTACAGACGAACACCGGACAGAAAGAAACGGAAGAAAAGAAGAGGGCCGGAGACTGGTTGACTGACCATGAGAACAAAAAATGGGAAAGAGTCAACCATTCGAATACACACATTAAAATCTGCAACCAATGAGATACTCGAGGACAAGATACACAGAAAGGGAAAGGGGCAGTTCCCCCCTAAATGGAACCATAAAAAGGACTACCACGGATAAAATTTAAAACGTCGTCAGCCATGGAGGCATCGTCGCATAAAACCAAAGGCAACGTGCCCGGCAGATTAAAAGTCTGCCGGAGGGTGCGCAGGCGGGGACACTCCAACAAAATGTGGGCGACTGTCAACCGGGACCCACACTGACACAGGGGGGATCCTCCTGACGCAAAAGATGTCCGTGCGTCAGGTAGGTATGGCCGATGCGGAGCCGACACAGGATGACAGAGTCCCTGCGAGACACCCGCAGGGAGGACAGCCACACATCGGTCGTCTCCTTAACAGCCCGCAGTTTATTCGACGAAGTCAGGCTACGCCACTCGTCATGCCACATCCCAAGCACCTTACGGCGCAACGCCAGCTGCAGATCACGAGCTGGGAGGCCGATCTCCATAGTGGGGGCGTCGATCGCCCCTTTGGCCAGCCTGTCGACACGTTCGTTCCCCGGGATGCCAACGTAACCTGGCGTCCAAACAAAGACCACCGAATGACCAGAGTGGGTAATGGCAAAAACAGACTCCTGAATAAAGGATACCAAAGGAGAAGAGGTATAGCAGCGGTCAATAGCCTGGAGGCTGCACAGGGAGTCACTGCAGATGATGATGGACGTACCTGAGCAGGAACGCATATGCTCAAGAGTGCGCAATATGGCCACCAGTTCTGCAGTAAAAATACTGCAGCCAGCTGGCAAGGAGCGCTGTTCAACATGGGCAGCGTGAGCAAACGCGTAGGCAGTATGACCATACACCAGGGAACCATCAGTGTAGACAGGCTCACAGCCTGAAAATGAGGAGAGGAGCGCAAGAAAACGGCGACAGAGGGCCACAAGCGGAACTGAGTCCTTGGGTTCCCGTGCCAAGTCTAGGTGGACGGACAGCCGGGGCATACACCAGGGAGGCGTGGGTGCACGGACCCGGAAGGGTGGCAGAAGAGGGAACGACCCCAGTTCCGACAGCAGGGACTGGACGTGGACAGCAATGGAAAGCCCAGACCTAGGTCGCCGGTCGGGCAGAGGGAGGACCCTGGCAGGGAAAAGCAGGCGATGATTGGGGTGGCCCGGCGAGCAATGCACGTGGACAGCATAGTCGGCGAGCAGTTGATCGCGGCGAATCCGCAGCGGGGGAACCCCGGCCTCCACCAGTAGACTATCCACGGGGCTCGTACGGAAAGCACCAGTTGCAAGCCGAACCCCACAGTGGTGTATGGGGTCCAACAACGTCAACACTGAGGGTGATGCAGACCCATAGGCCAGGCTCCCATAATCAAGCCTGGACTGCACAAGGCCTCTGTACAATCGAAACAGCGTGCAGCGATCTGCACCCCAAGACGCGTGGCTCAGGCAGCGGAGGTTGTTGAGGTGCCACCAGCACTTTTGTTTCAGCTGAGTAATATGAGGAACCCATGTGAGCCGGGCATCAAAGACGAGTCCTAAGAAGTGGCTAGTGTCCACCACTTCAAGTAGGTGACCGTCGAGGTAAAGTTCCGGATGAGGGTGGACTGTCCGACGCCGGCAGAAGTGCATAACTCGAGTCTTGGCAGCAGAGAACTGAAATCCATGAGTCAGAGCCCATGACGCCGTCTTGTGAATGGCTGCTTGCAGCCTGCGTTCGGCTACTCCCGTGGTCGTTGAGCTTAATGAGATGCAGAAGTCGTCGCCATACAAAGAAGGAGACACCGACGACCCCACGGCTGCAGCCAGATCATTAATGGCCACTAGAAATAAGGAAACGCTCAACACCGAGCCCTGCAGGACCCCATTTTCCTGTATATAAGATGAACTAGAGGCGGCACCGACTTGCACCCGGAAAGAGCGGCGCAATAAAAAGTTTTGAAGAAAAGTTGGGAGCTGACCACGAAGACCCCACTCACGCAAAGGAGCAAGGATGTGATGCCTCCATGTTGTGTCATATGCCTTCCGCAGATCAAAAAATACAGCAACGAGATGCTGACGGCGGGAAAAGGCCGTACGGATAGCAGATTCCAGGCGCACCAAATTGTCCACAGCAGACTGGCCCTGACGGAAGGCACCCTGGGTGGGAGCGAGGAGACTGCGCGACTCAAGGACCCAACACAAACACCGCCCCACCATACGTTTGAGCAATTTGCACAAAACGTTGGTGAGGGTAATGGGACGATAGCTGCCCACCGCCAGAGGGTCCGAACCAGGCTTCAAGATGGGGACAATAACACCATCTCGCCATTGCGACGGGAACACGCCCTCGCTCCAAATGCGGTTAAAGATGGTGAGGATGTGTCTCTGGCAGTCGCTGGAGAGATGCTTCAGCATCTGCGCATGGATGCAGTCCGGTCCTGGTTCCGTATCAGGGCAATCGACGAGGGCAGCGAGGAATTCCCTCTCGCTGAAAGGAGCATTGTATTTTGCAGAACGACGTGTGTGGAATGATAACGGCGTCCGCTCGGCGCGCTCCTTTAGAGAGCGAAAGGCGGGAGGGTAAGTTGCAGTCACAGAGCTCGTAGCAAAGTGCGCGGCAAGGTGTTCAGCAATGGCGGCAGCGTCAGTGCAGACAGCGCCGTCCAGGGAGATTCCAGGGACACCCATAGGGGTCTGGTATCCATAAATCCGCCGGATGCGGGACCACACGAGCGACGGGGAGATACGGGAGCCCAAGGATGAAACGTACCTCTCCCAGCACTACTGCTTACGCCGTGCAATAAGACGACGGGCCAAGGCACGGAGCTTCTTAAAGGCGATGAGGGTCTCCAGAGACGGGTGCCACTTATGACGCTGGAGAGCCTGCCTACGGTCGCGAATAGCCTCAGCAATCTCCGGCGACCACCAGGGGACAGCCTTCCTCCGAGGGAGTCCAGAAGAGAGGGGGATGGCAGCCTCGGCCGCAGAAATAATTGACGTGGTCAAGACACAGACCACTTCGTCAATGTCACCCTGTGGGGGAGAAGTAATGGTGGCAGCGGAAGTAAAAGCCGGCCAGTCAGCCCTGTTGAGAGCCCAGCGGGGCAGGCGTCCAGAAGAATGACACTGGGGCAGCGACAAATAGATGGGAAAATGGTCACTACCACACAGGTCAGGATGCACTCTCCAGTGGAGGGATGGGACAAGTGGGCATTGAAATCGCCCAGAAGCAGCAATGGCGGCGGGAGTTGAGCCAGCAGCGCAGCCAAGACATGTCGGGGGAGCTGCCCATACGGAGGAACGTAAACAGAGCAAACAGTAATAGCCGGCGAGAGCTCAACCCTGACAGCGACTGCCTCTAAAGGCGTCAGAAGGGGTACTGGCGAGCTACAGACAGAGTGGTGAACAAAGAGGCAAACTCCACCTGAAGCTCGTTGACAGTCAGCGCGGTTCTTATAGTATCCCTGATAACCACGAAGGGCAGGGGTCCGCATTGCTGGAAACCAAGTTTCCTGAAGAGCAATGCAGAGAACAGGGGAAACACTCAGAAGCATCCGGAGCTCAGGCAGGTGGCGGAAATAACCGCCGCAATTCCACTGGAGAATGGAAGCAGGAAGGGACTGGGAGGGTGTGAAGGCGACTAAGAGGCAGACGGCGCCTCAGAGTCAACGGCCGCCACCGAGCGAGAGTCAGCTGTGTCCATAGGAGAGGCCCCTGAGGGTTCCATGAGGGCAAGATCCGTGGCAGAGGCGAGGATCTCCACCTCATTCCCAGAACCAGAACTATGTACAGCAGGCGGTACTGAAACTGCCGGAGCATCCTTCTTCTTGGACACGTTCCGTTCCTTCTTCTCGCGTCTGTCCTTTGGCTTAGAGGGCTGGGAGAGTTTCTCTGAAGGAGCGTTGGAGGCTGACGACGACGCAGAAGCCCTACGACCAGCAGGTGGCGGAACCTTCAGCCACTGGCTGACATCCGGCGGGGTAGGAGAAGAAACGGAAGAAGGGAGGGCCCCGAGGGACCCCTTCCGCAAGAGAGGAACCGGCAGAGGCAACGCCGGCGGAGAAGGAGGGGGAGGGGGAGGGATCGAGCCCCCTGGTTTTGGAGCAGATGTCACTCCCGAAGCATGTGCGGGGGGAGTGACAGAAGAGGGTTTGCCCTCAACTGCTAAGGAGGCAACAGAGGAAGGCTTGCCCCCAGACACGAGGGGGGCAGACAGAGATGTACGGCCCCGAGGGCCCACTGAAGGTGGCACAGATGAGGCGACAACTGCCGCCCGCGAGGGCGACGATAACGTGGCTGCAGCATAGGATGTTCGAAGTGGGACAGGATACAACCTTTCGAATTTAAGTTTTGCCTCGCGATAAGTAAGCCGGTCCAGGGTCTTAAATTCCATTATCTTCTGCTCCTTATGAAGAACGGGGTAGTCCGGCGAGCATGGAGAGTTGACACAGACAGGCGGAGGCGCACATGGAGAATCAGGATGTGAGGGGCATCCGCAATCTCGACATGTGGCGCTGGATGGGCAACGGGTGCACATATGCCCAAACTTCCAGCACTGGAAGCACCGCATCGGGGGAGGGACATATGGCTTGACGTCACAATGGTAAACCATTACCTTGACCTTCTCAGGCAATACAGCACCCTCGAAGGCCAAGATAAAGGCACCGGTGGCCACCCTGTTAGTCTTGGGTCCTCTGTGTACACGACGGGCAAAATGCACACCACGTCGTTCCAAGTCAGCTCTCAGCTCGTTGTCGGACTGTAACAAGAGGTCGCGATGGTAAATAATCCCCTGGACCATATTTAAGCTACTGTGGGGAGTGACGGTAACAGGGACGTCTCCCAGCTTATCACACAAGAGCAGTGCCCTTGACTGGGCTGGGGAGGACGTCTTGAGGAGGATGGACCCATTCCTCATTTTAGACAACCCCGCCACTTCCCCAAACTTATCTTCCAGGTGTTCCACAAAAAACAGATGCTTTGTCATAAGAAAGGAGTCACCATCAGTCCTGCTGCAGACAAGGTATTGTGGTACATAAGGCTCCGGCTTGGGACTAGATCTGCGTCCCTCCCACGGCGCAGCCAATGAGGGGAACGACTCAGGGTCATATTGCGCAGCATCAAATTCAATTTTGCCTCGCTTAGAGACGCTGGTGGCAGTACGACCACCAGCTTGGTGAGATTTATTGCGCTTCATTGCGCCACATCCGCCCAGATGCCACCTACTCCGAATGAGGGCTCTCCCCAAGGGCGCCACCCAGCCAAAGCAACAGGTACCTGGCCAATATCCCATTGCCCGGAGTCCCCGTGCCCCAGACAAGATGGGCACATACTCCTTGGCATGCATGGGGAGGAAACAGCTCTGGCATCTGTAGTGCGATCCCTGCGTGGTCAGGGGGCTACCACCAAGAGGGTACATGACGACCCCACCACAACGGACTGGCTACTGTGCTGGATTTTAGGTGTTGAAAGGGTCCACAGTTGTCGTGGGCGCTAAGAAGGGGATTGCGCACAAGACGAGGAGGCAACCCAGAAGACATGGGGTGTAAATCCGCCACACGACAATAGATAGCATGCAAGATGGTGGTGCATGATGGACCAATAGAAAAACACCACTTAAGGCGTCCTTCCCCAAATGGCACGCACTAACAACGGAAATTTTGAAAGTTACAGGTCAAACCCAAGAGGGGACCATCACATAAGGCCGAAACGTTTGAGACTCCTTTTAGTCGCCTCGTACGACAGGCAGGAATACCGCGGGCCTATTCTTACCCCCGAACCTGCAGGGGGGGGGGGGAGTCTTCATGGTATACTTCAGTATCAACAAAAGTCATTTCGTTCGTTAGCTCCAAAAACCGCTCGACGATAGCTGTTCCTATGAATCTGGAACACCAAGAAACAGAGCTGCCTTATTCCGGTTGTGCACTGATAATGCATGTCTTGCAACTCTTTTACAAACCGAAACACAGCGTCGGTAACTTCCCGCTTGTCATTATCTGTGACAGGCTCCCAACTATATATTACTGTGCTAGTCGAAGGGTGTACATCCTCTATTATTCAGATTATGCACCTGAAAGATATGACAACAAACGATAACTAGTTACTACGGCATAAACAGACGAGCTAATTACTACAAACTACACACAGAACTCGTCATATGTTACTTATAGAAGAACACTGTATTCATTCACAAAACGTATTTCATTAGGCGCATTAACAATGGAAAAATCACTAAATGTATCCGCGAGGTTCGCAGCAGCGGAAAACAACTCTTTCCGATTGACTTCTATAAGGCTCGTGCTGGGCACCTTCACTCTTCCAGGTTCACAACTATGATATGACGAAGATGCAACGGGACAATTTAACTCTCCCACATGCATTCTGTCCTGTGCCTCGCTGTAAACAAGCGTCGCGCTGTTGGCTATTTGTGAACTGTGATCCCTCGTGAGGAATTCGCAGCACTCTTTCTTGGAGTTGTTTTCATGTGACAAGGCTTAAAAGTTTAATACTTTACTAACTCACGGCATTTGGGAAATTAGTTTGCCTACCTTATTATTATAATTCCTTATTGATTTACTTACCTTATTAACCCTCCTATCCCTATCAATTGACATATGGTAAATACAAAGTGAAAAGAACGACTTCCACTAAGTTCCTTCGAGATTCGAACCCAGGTTTCCCGATCCCAGCCAGTTATCTTGGCCGTTGCGCTGTCGACGATTAATGTTTATCATGTGGATACACAAGAGCAGTTGTAAGAGTTTCTTTCCTCTATTTCCGCAAAAGATTGTGTTTGTGGACCCCATTTCTGATGGATGATCTCTTTACAATTATCTGTCGATCCCACCAATTTTGAATCGAGTGCTCGTCATAACCTTTAGGGGTGATTTTCTCAAAAACGCAGGGGTGTTGACCCAAAATATCTTCCTTCCTTCCTTCGTGTTAGGTTCCACACAAGTGACCTGCCAAATGTGAGCCAAATCGGTTGGCCGTGTCTGAGGCCTTTCCCTTCTAAGAGTCAAATAAATAAGAGTCTTGAAGCAAACAAATTGCACCAACCTCAACTAATAAATGCATTTCAACAATATTCTTCAAGAAGCCAAAATTTGAAGGAATTAAACATTGATTTGTGTGAGCCTTTACAAAAGCAGGAATTCCAGTAATGTTAACGATCCAGCCTTCCAGGGATTTCCTGAAAAATACACAAAGATGTCAGTGCCTGATGAGAGTGCTTTAAGAAAATACTAAATGGAGTCTGTTTACCAAGAAACCATACAAATAATCAAAGAGAAAGTGTCTGATTGCAATGTGGAATCATAGTGGATAAAACCACTGACTCAAGGGAGTAAAATGTTTTGAACTTTTAGTTTTTCCATTACCAGGGTAGAAAGTTAAGCCCATGTTGTTAAAAATATATGTCAGTGCAGTAACGCCATCAATTACAGAATTCTGCAAAAAATTCTGGCCTACTGGTATCAAGTTCCAAGAACTTGAAGTACAACAGCTTCATGTTTTTTCCTTCTTTTGACAAGTGATAATTTGATTTGTAATTCAATAAGCTAGAATACAGGCAAGAGAAACCATTGAACTAGTTGAATAAGCCAGCATCTTTTGTCCATTTTTTATCTTATTTGAGCACCTTTTCCCTTCCTTTTCTCATTTGAAATTTGCACCTAAAAATCCTAACCTTGGTAATAACAGGAAACTTCGTGTAAAATCCTTTGAGGCTGGGAGCTGAGAAAATGCCACTTACTTCATTGCCACAATATCAGAACTGCATTATGGTATATTTATTCATAGTTAGCATCCTCTCGTTTTGTAAATACATAAATTTACCACTTACCACATTATCCATGCAGTAGCCTATTGGGGGCATTGTCCTTGATGCCATTTTTGCTACTATCCACTGCTGTGGACCACTAAACTTCCTATAATGATCCCAATCTTTATGATTCTGGTTTGCTTCATTTTAAAAATTGTATACCACATCCATTATTTTTCAGCTGTCTGAGAGACAGTAAAACTGGACAGTCGTCTTAGTACCTTATATGGTCCTACATATTGTTCCAAGAGTTCCGACAGGTTAGTGATAAAACTGGCATTTATATAATGAGACGACTGTTAGGCTGATATGTAATAGTACATTGACTTGAATCATGAATATTCTCATGCCACAGCTAGACAACTGCAAGGAGCCCACAGTTTGACTTGACTGACATACTGGTATTAATTATTTCAGTTGTGAAGGACGAAAGTGTCCACTGCCATCACTGGTGCACACCCATACATCAAAAGTGAGTGAATCGTGTCATACCTTCTTTGATAATATCTTATGCCATGTCCACTTTGAAGGTGCCGCACCGCACAGTGTTATGTTGGACACAACAGTTCAAGGCATGTTTATAGATGCGCAGCAGTGTTCCAGTGTGCATACAAATGTCAGTAAAAATGAAACACGAGAAACACTATAGAAACAGAGTGCATATGAAGGAACTATTTTCTTTCATGCACCACCACAGTACAGAACAAGTTCATTATTGCACCAAGCAGTGAAGCTTTAAGAACGCACTGGACACGCCAAACTCAGTCTTGGTTTTACACAGCACAGCTGGTGTGGACATGGCTTTAGATGAACATTACAAGCCATGTCACCTTTGTTTATTGAATCAATATATAAGCCCACTTGTTTTATAATAAAGATTGTGATTATAGGATTTTTTCGACCCACAGTGTTCCACATTTCCTGTCATGAAAGAGAACCTTCGGTGAACGGAATGACTCGTGGTATACAATAATCACAGAAAATTAACTCTTAGAAGCTAGAGCTGTACACTGTATCGATAATAACTGTCGCTATATTCCTTAACACTGTTTGCACTCACACCAACTAAATGTAACCGATCACCATTGGAATATTGTACTGCGCATCACACACATCACAACTTCTTCACATCTGTGCCTGTGATCTGAGAACAGAAAGAGACTCCCAGCAACATTCTGTTTTATCCTGCACCATCGCTGCAAAACTAGCGGCAGTCAGGCAATGGAATTATCTTCTCATGCATAGTTTGCTGATGAAAAGTGTCACATTGTATTCGGCAATGAATTTTGTTCCTACGCTATACTGGGTGGCCAATGGTGGCAAGTATGGTGGCAACCTGGGAAGAGGTCCCATTCTTCCAAGGTTTTACAGAGGCAAAGCAGTGTGACTCCTGGCATCATTGTGTGGGGAGTCACCAACTATGACTTCAGGTCTTGGCTGGTAGGAATTGAGAGAACTCGCACAACAGCACATCATGGACATGTTGCATCCTCCTATGTTACCTCTCATATGACAATGTTCATCCACACTTTGCATCCCTGTCTATTTAGTGCCTGTATGAGGCTGAGGTACTGTTGTGACCAACAAGATCCCAGTATCTTTCCCCAATAGAACATGGGTGGGACCAGCTTGAACATCAATTGCACTGATATCCCCACGATATCAAGAAACAGTTACAATCACCAGTTTGCCTCTGGAGAGGATACAACAGCTAAATCGTTAGTTGGGAAGGCATCTAGGCCAGAGGTGATAAAATGTCATACTGATAAATGGGCTCGTACTGCCAAATTCTTTGAAAATTTGGCTCTGTTTTGTAATCACTGAAACAACATAACATACCCTCCCAACCCATGAAGATTCATTTTGTTTCCTCCTTCCCTTATGGGTGCTTCACTTTTTCTTCTGTCAGGCAGTATATTAACTTGAAATCACTGATATTTTTAATTTTTACAAGAAAGTAGTTATATACATCTCTAACAAAATAGGCTGTTTGTTGTACACTTCTTGTTGAACACTGCTTCCTGCCATGTATCTAACAGGGAATTTCAATCCAAGAATGTACATTATTGACCATTAAATTGAAACACCAGGAAGTATAATGAACAACAAAATTCTACTTGTGTTTATACTGTATAGTAAGGAGAATACATAATTAATTTTATCACTGATTTCGGGCTGTATGTGATGCAGAATTTAGTTCACATGGTAGCAACATGTGCCAGAATTCATCAACCGCAGTTGCTGGGGAGCAGCAGTACACAGTGGGACATCTCACTTCACAACCTGGGCGGAACAGAAATAGAAAAGGGTAGGCATTCTGAGCTTACTCCCACAAAATCTTTTATAGATGGCTCTAGTGTATACTTGTCCAATGCTATGGTGGCATTCCAGTAACAAGTTGATATTCTATGTGCCCTGACAGCTGCCAGTAAACAATAAATCAGATGATGACACATTTTTCAGATAGTGTGTGTGTGGCCTGTTTATATATGACCACAATCCTGCCCAATTCTCCGGATAAAATAAGTTGACTAGTACTCCAGAAGGTATGCTTATGAAGTTTTTAACTGGTGTTAAAACTAAATTACTATTGATATTATGCGAAATTGTTGGCTACAAAATTCCCTCTGTGTAACTCCACTTTTCTAAATTGCTCTCCTACTACCTTACAGTATTGTTAAACAGTTCAAATGTGTTTGCATGCACGTTTGCATGCACATGTTTACATATTGTTCGTGGACAGCCATTTTTCTGTGTGGCAGTACTACATGGTAGACAATTATTATGTAACAATGCACAATATTGTGGAAATTATTGGCTCAACATTGTGATATGTCTAAGCAGCTATTGAAACAATTTAATAACATTGATTCACGTGTTGATAAGGAGATGAACTTGTGAGGTACCTCTTATTTTCAAATAAGAACTTATTTTATTTTAATTCCAGTTTTGCTGTTACACATATGTGAAGTGAATGTATCAGTGTTGCAGTATGTACGGAGTAGAGTGACTGGAAGTTTCCCACACTGGCTAACAGAGGTGGTTGATCATCTGGCACTCCCAGAGCCAGCGAAATGAGATGCAGGTATCGCTCATGATGTCGGCAAAGAGATACATAGGGAAAGTACATTTATTCTGGCGTGAATCAAGTAATTGTTATTAATAAATATTTGGTAACAAAAGTTGCCTTTTGCCACACAGACAGTAGGAAGAACCCATGGGTAATAAATACTGTCTTTCAGTAATTTTAAAATGCCAGGAAACATTGATATTAATATATAAATGAATAATTGTGGCACAACCGAAGATGTACGACTTTACACAAACTATCCCAATTGTACACTCGAGTTATAGACTGTGCACCATAGTTAGCAGTCATCAACAGGATGCCTTTCAATCAAGTCATGCAACAGACCATACTCCTGTACCATTAATAGTTAGCTTATAATCATTATGAACAAGTTAATTTTAAGGAGTTTCTTCGATAACTGTACCACAATGGCATCCTGTGTAAAAATTATTTGCATAAAAAACTTCTTCCCACTTAATTACATAAAACATAGACAGTAGCAACGCACTTTCAGAATCGGATGGCTCTGCTATGACTCTACAAGGGGACATAACATTATGAAAGGATCTTCATGTAACAAGTAGGAGGAATTCCTATGTGGCAGCTCACTAAGTCAGTTGAAGGACAGATTGGCTTAATTATCACAATACTCAGGTGGGAAAGTATGGTCAATTATATTGTATGCCTCTTATACCACCATCTATGGACTCACCAGCTAAACTGAAACATTTTTGGAGTCACATTCTCTGCTTGTATCATTATTGCTAAAAGAAACGTAGTTGTTGGGGTGTCCACTGGGGGATGGCTTGAGAAGCAGATCTGTACAGCAGTACTGTTAGGCACTTTTTTGGTGATGCACCTTTAACTGCACAAAGTTTGAGGCTTGATGAGGGACTGATGGCAATGAGCAAAGCAATCTGGCAGACAATGTTAAGTGAGTGTGCCATTAACATTGAGAAGATTATAGTGTACTGCTTGAATATGGACAGATGGTATGTATGTTTCTATGTATGACACACGATGCCGACGTTAGTCGACATATTTCTGATCCACCGATATGCCATGATCAAAGCTGCTCCTTTGCTGACTGATTGGCTGTCTGAAGATGCACAGGAAGCTCAGAATAAGGTTATCCAGTGTTATCAAAAAATATTTTACACACAAATATACCTGTGAGGAAATGATACATGATTTATTTCATCAGCTTCTGGCATCTTTGTATCCACTCATCTTGAGCTTCCAGGAAATGACAACAGAAGAAGATAAACAGATGCCACAAGAGGTAAAAGATATCCTTTTCAAACCATCTTCCAGTAGGCATACCAGCAGTGACCCATCTGATAGTGATAATGTTGCAAGCAAGTAACGTAAAAAATGTAAAATATCGAATAAAACTTTTCAATAGAGAAACTGCAACTCCTAATTTGTTGTCAGTGATCTCAAAATACTTAATAAACAAAATTTGACTTGAATATGCTAAATTTGCAATTTTTGGTCAGCCATATTGGATCCACCATTTTGAATTATGTAATTCTGACATCAGATTTGTAATAAGTGACCTCCCAAAATCTAAAAAGGACACAGTTTTTGTGTGGCTTTGTAGCCATTTATCTATTACACCCAGGTTTTGAAGAAATTGGCCCCCTGTGGGGCATGCCAGCCTCTCAGAAGCCGATCACCACATTTTCAGTGGGTGAGAGAGCTGGAGACTGTTTGTAAGGGCAAGAGTCAAACACTCTCTGTATTAGGGTAGGTGAGGAGAGCATGGTCAACATGTGGTGTTGTATTATCTGTTTGATAGAGAATGTGACAACCCCTTAATCACAGGTCACAGCTATCAGTCTTCATACTTCACAAATGTAATGGCTGTTATCCAAATTATCAGCTATGTAAACCACAAGTGACACTCCACACCATCAGGCCAGCTGCTAGGGCTGGATGAGGATGACGAATGCAATTTGGCAATGTTAATTTACCTCTGAATCTCCATTCACAGACACATCCATTGTTAATCCACATGCAGAACCAGGACTCATCAAAAAGACAATGTGGTGCCCCTCCTGCGCCTGGAGCTGTCATTGGGTGCACCACTCTTAAGTGCACCTTCCTTGACTGCTGGCCATAGGAAGCCACAACATTGGCTCCCTGGTCACCATGCTGATAGTCTGTATTGCTAAAGATTATGGTCGGTGTGGATACTTGTGTTCCTGCAAACTAGCCCATTTTCTGACTGATAGGACATGGTTGTGTGATCCTGCATGGCTGAGTGAACGATATGACTGTTCTCTTGGGTCTAGTTCAGATCCTGCATGATGCTGAGAATAGCTGTTCTGAGCTCACAGATTCCATATTCGCATGGCAATTGTGAGATTTTGAACAACCTGAGCAGCTATATCATGCAATCATAAACCCCAGTCTTGATAGTCTACAAACCTGCTATTGAAGAGTTCCGATAAGTGCTGGTAGATGTTTCTCTTTCTTATGCAAGGCATGAAATGATCGTCTCACAAACACACAATATTCAGACTCTATTTCTGAGTCTACATAAATATGACTACATCTGCAATTCACACTTACGTGCCTGGCAGAATGTTCATCGACCCACCTTCATACTATTTCTCTACTGTTCCACTCTCCAACAATGCACAGGAAACACAGATACTTAAATCCTACAGTCCAAGCTCCAATTTCCCATACTTTAAGGTGATGATCAATTCTGGCTATGCATGTGAGCATTAACAAAATGTTTTTTGTATTTTAAGGAGAAAGTCATTCAAATTTCATTAAAATACCTCGCCACAACAAAAAATATCTTTCTTTTAATGATTGCCACCTCAACTGCTTACCATATCTGTTTCACTCCCTCCCCTATTCTGCAATAGTACAAAACGAGCTGCCTATCTTTGAACTTTTTCGATATTGTCTGTGAATAATATCTGGTATCTCAGGCTGTGGAGCAATACTCCACAAGAGAACAGAAAAGAATAGTTTAGACAGTCTCTTTATACACTGCTGAATATTTTAGGGGTTCTGCCAATAAAATGCAGTCTTTGGTTTGTTTCCCCACAACATTATCTGCACTGTGTGATCAAAAGTATCCAGACACCAGGCTGAAAATTACTACAAGTTCGTGGAGCCCTAAATCGGTAATGCTTGAATTCAGTATGGTGTTGGCCCACCCTTAACCTTGATGACAGCTTCCACTCTCAGACACTTATGTCCAATCAGGTGCTGGAAGGTTTCTTGGGGAATGGCAGTCCATACGGAGTGCTGCACTGAGGAGAGGTATCGATGTCGGTCCGTGAGGCCTGGCACAAAGTCAGTGTTCCGAAACATCCCAAAGGTGTTCTATAGGATTCAGGTGAGGACTCTGTGCAGGCCAGTCAATTACAGGGATGTTATTGTCATGTAACCACTCTGCCACAGGCCAAGCATTATGAACAGGTGCTTGATTGTGTTGAAAGATGCTGAGTTCCATGCAAAACAACAAGGGGTGCAATCCCCCACCCTGAAAAACACAAGCACACCATAACACCACCACCACCAAATTTAACTGTTGGCACTACACAAGCTGGCAGATAACATCTACCGGGCAGTCACCATACCGACACACTGCCATCAGATCGCCACATTGTGTACTGTGATTCATCACTCCACAAAACGTTTTTCCACTGTTCAATCGTCCAATGTTTACACTCCTTACAATAAGCGAGGTGTCGTTTGGCATTTACTGACGTGATGTGTGGCTTATGAGCAGCCACTCAACCCTGAAATCCAAGTTTTCTCGCTTCCTGCCTAACTGTCATAGTACTTTCAGTGGATCCTGATGCAGTTTGGAATTCCTTTGTGATGGTCTGGATAGATGTCTGCCTATTACACATTACGACCCTCTTTCAACTATCGTCGGTCTCTGTCAGTCAACAGATGAGGTCGGCCGGTATGCTTTTGTGCTGTAGGTGTTCCTTCACGTTTCCACTTCACTATCAAATCGGAAACAGTGGACCTAGGGATGTTTAGGAGCGTAGAAATGTCGCGTAGAGACGTATGACACAAGTGACACTCAATCACCTGATCACGTTCGAAGTCTGTGAGTTCCACAGAGGACCACATTCTGCTCTCTCATGATGTCTAATGACTACTGAGGTCACTAATATGGAGTACTGGATGAGAAACCTTGTGTGTAATCTTTTCTTATTAACAGCATTTTAAAAGGACATTTCTACTACCTACTTCATGTGGTATAGTTTGCATATCCAAGCAAGCAGTACAATTTGTACCAATTTGATATTAGTTGCATATCACCATCATGGTCCTACAATTTTAATGGCCAATTCATTGGAGTCTGTAATTTTTCATTTTATATTGAAAAGGTATGGTCTGACAATTCTTGGTTTATGTTAGATGAGAGCTTGTGCAAAACATTTGCATCAGAGTACATAATTCCACTCTGAACTCTGGACTTGGAGACACACCATACATAGAAATTATTTTTGTGTCTTATATTCTCATTATGCAAATCGAAGCTAAGCTGTAATTCATTTTTATTGTCAGAAACAAAAACCACTCAGGATAATGTACTGGGAAGTGCTTGTAAGAAAACCAAGATCCTTAATTAGGCCTTTGTAAGATGTGCAGTTATCTACTTTACACTCATATCGAATAAATACTTTCTTTTCTTTACTTGCATTGCGCCAAAAGATATAATACATATTCAAAAGGCACCAACACTCTTATCTTCAAGCCAACATAAAGTGAGATACTTCTAAGAGCCAAACATAATATCTTGGAATGTTGTCGCCCTGAAATAGTTTTGACTGAAACTTTTTCCCGTCATCACTATATCCTAAGGAGTGAATATGGTTCCTCTAAGGCATGTACCATTAACAAAGATTTTGTTATGGAGGACATACTGTCACACTGGAGAAGATATACTGGTCACCACTGAAGTCATAAGTCATATATAGAGTTCTTAAGTCCGATTACATGATGATGATGAAGAAAAAAAAAAAAAAAAAAAAAAAAAAAAAAAAAAATATGAAATGTCGTGTGGCTAGAGCCTCCTGTTAGGTAGCCTGCTCACCTGGTGCAAGTCTTTCGAGCTGAATGCACTATTGGGACTCACATGTTGATGGGGATGAAATTATGATAAGGACAACCCAACACTCAGTCCCTGAGCAGAGAAAATCTCCAACCCAGCCAGGAATCGAACCCAGGCCTCTTTTCATGGCATTCCGTAGTGCTGACCACTCAGCTATGATGATGATAATAATAATTGTGGTAGTACAATGATGACACAACCTGTGCACACATCAGTGATGCCTTTTGGGAGGTTAGTGTGGTTAGAATTTATAAAACATTACAGAAATTCCACTCAAATTTACACTACACAACCAAAAGTATCTTAAAATCCACTGCAGATTCATTCAAGATACCAACCATGCAACTAGTAATCTGCAGCATGTCCTTTTGAAAGGTTTTCACTAATGAGTGACACAATGAAAAGTGGATTTTTTTTCATTCTTCCTGAGGAACATTTGTTGCCTGTTGCTGAGTTTTAGGGTGAATTTGTTTGATAGGCAAAAGACACTCTTCTACATCCCAAAGATGTATGGGCCTCATATCAGGTCTATGGGAAGTCCAGTCCAGCAAATCCATTTAATTGTCTTTTAATCATGGGGCAGTGGTCCTTACTACAGGGGCAGGAGTGTTACTGCTTGATTCAGTTCTCTCACAGATATGTGGACAACATATTATTACCTAAAATGTTTCCATAAAAACAAGCCGATTTTGCCATTAATCAAAAGCATTGATCCCAGGAAAACAGCCTCCTCCAAATTATACTGTAATCACAACACAATTATCAATACCTATCATTGCACATCAACTAGATACAGAGGTGCCCAACACAGTGCCCCATGTCATCACTTCACAAAATTATTTTCCACTGCTTCACATACCAATTATGTAATGTATTTGTCCCATTCTCAGCAATGTCATGCATTTGTTCCTGACATTACTGGTCTCCAAAAACAGCATAACAATGAAAACTGAGTCCCACTGTCTGTTGCCAGATGTTAACAGTTCGTGAGATGTGTGTGTGCACTAATGTATGCTCAAATATATTGCTT
This sequence comes from Schistocerca gregaria, assembly GCF_023897955.1. Classification (NCBI taxonomy): domain Eukaryota; kingdom Metazoa; phylum Arthropoda; class Insecta; order Orthoptera; family Acrididae; genus Schistocerca; species Schistocerca gregaria. The sequence continues at coordinate 767,571,324 of NC_064920.1, forward strand.
AATGTCATCCATAATTTGTACTCTGTGTGTGTGTGTGTGTGTGTGTGTGTGTGTGTTGCCAGATGTTGACAGTTCGTGAGATGTGTGTGTGCACTAATGTATGCTCAAATATATTGCTTAATGTCATCCATAATTTGTACTGTGTGTGTGTGTGTGTGTGTGTGTGTGTGTGTGTGTGTGTGGGCGCGCGCGCGCGTGTGTGTGAGAGAGAGAGATGGAGAGAGAGAGAGAGAGAGAGAGAGAGAGAGAGAGAACTCCAGTCTGGAAGTATAGGCTGATATCTAGGCAATACACTTTATTTCCTTACATTTACTCCCTCAAGGGATTTGTGGTATGTAATAAGGACGCATTCAAACATTCAGTAGCCACTAGATGGAAAGAACAGTTCATTGTTGGGTAACATTTCTCTAGCCATTGTACAGAAGGTTTGCACTATTATGTAGGTTCTGTTTTTAACAGGCTCCAAGTGTAACTGACAACTGTCCAATAAATCTCAAATTTTAAAATCTAGGTTGACAGGCTTCTCTGTAGTCTACTTTTTTATCTTGTACAGAAGTTCTTGGCAGTGTTTGAGAGTACTGCACTGTAATGCATTGTTTATGGTATTTTCTGTGTAATTTTTTGAATAATCATCTTTTCTGGTTTTTAAATTTTATTGTAGTTTCAGCTCTCTGAGACTGCAGACGTGTGTGCAAGTTGTGTATGTGTGTGTGTGGTGAATCTTTTTATTGTGCCTATCATGACTCAGCATCTGGTGAGTAACAACTTTCCTTCTCTGGTGTTGTTACTTATCAGCTTTCTGTTTTTTATGTAATGGCTCCCTACATTACTGTGTAGCTATGGCTCACATTTTTTCCATGGAACCTGATAACTACATTAAATTAAGAGAACATATAGTTACTTTAGCTTTATTTACTGATGCACATCATGAATCACACTAATGTCTGAAATGCACAAAATAATTAATCAATATAATAAAATGAATCTCGTCTTCTTTTTATAAGATTTCAGTCCACTATCTCTCTCTTTCTCTCTCCCCTCCTCACACACACACACACACACACACACACACACACACACACACACACACACACATACACACACAGAGTAGTTTGTTATACAAATGGACATTAGGAAAAATGATAAGTTTGATAAGGAAATAAAAATGAATTTATGTGTGACTGCTATTATTTTCAACAATATATTCACTCAGTAATGGGAAAAGGAAACAGTCAAGTTTTGAAATTGTTTGAAAACTGACATAATATATGTGTATACAAATGTCAACAATTTATTTACATAGGATATTTTAATACCAAGTGGATTTCTGTGAATGCTTTGTCTCTAACAAATATTATTTAAGAAATAGTTTTACAAAACAGCCAGTTTACATTTCTGGGTTTTAGTACACAACCATAAATATTTTTATATGAAGGAGAACTCATTAATTTAAAAATTTACAAATGGAAATAAAATATCTTTTCTGCTTTTGTAACAAGACATAATGCAATGATAACTGAAAGTGGAGAATTCTGTTGCACATGAGGGTTCAGAGTTGTATTTTAACAGTTACTGGAGAATACAGATTTGGGTGACTTTAATGTATGTACCATTCACATTTCAGTTTAAGATATGGTAAGGTGATTATTAAATTACAGGGACATCAGTGTCTGACAGCTCAAAATGAATATTTATAGTACATCAGCTACATAAAGAGTACTCTGACAAATAAGCAGAACATAATCTGACAAAGAGTGAGGAAAATTTAACAATATTGTGGAAAACACTCTCTTATTGCCTGTTACAATCTCACATTAGATTTGGAAATATTCATTAAGTGTTTTCAACAGTGTTGCATAACTATTTTTCCATGATATCTGAATGGTCAAACTGATGGTAGATCCATTTCGGAACCAGAAGAGTACTCTAATAACAATTTATTTACTATGTGAATGTGTGTGTGTACATTTGTGTGCGGTTATATACATGCCCTATTTGGTATGTAATGTTATAGATAATTTGGAATCTGCACACATGGGTCAGGAAGTCAGGGCAGACATCGCCAAAATATATTTAATTATGTTTAATTGTTGTCTACCATGAAGGTACCTATGGCATGTGACTTATACAGCACATTCATAAAAATAAAAACAAAATAAGTACATTTTTATTTAACAATATAGTTGTGATAGCACATGTCACACCGAAAAATCAAGTAATTTCTGTTTTATAATTTTCATGTGTGCTCAGCACATTTTAAGTTTAATATGCTTCAATACTACAATCCAACAAACCATGATGTGTTTTGTTTTTATAAAAGCAAAGATTCATTCACATAATTATTTTTCCTCTACATACTTGTAAAAGATGAGTAAAGAAGCTTGTGAACAGCGCGCACACACACACACACACACACACACACACACACACACACACACACACACACAGGCAGAAAAGGCAGACAATATAATTAATTCATTTACTTTTATCTGGAAAAAAAAAAAAAAACAATCTAGTGCTCACATGGTGCAACAATAAACCACCAAGTACAAATTTTTCACAACACAAGTCTTACTTTTCCACAAGCAATTAATTGTGTGGAAAAAGATTATGTTTGAAAGGTACCAATGCATGAAACATTTCCCTGAAAATGTTTCACAGTATTAAAGCCTATCTAAATTTAATTTTATGGGGCACAACAACACTATATTTTTATTTTAGTAGATAAATCATTTAAGTACCAAGGGGCATTCAGATCTCTAAATCAATTATCTATTAACACTAAAGTACAAAAAATCTGGTAAAACCTCAAAAATTCATTTTGTTGCACATTTACTATACACACTGAGGCAGTAAACACATTAGTCGCAGTACTCGGAACACTATGTTTTCTACAACAATTACATTGCAACAACATGAACAAACAGCACATAGTTTAAGATAATTTATATTAACAATGATCAGTAACAAGGAATGGTGCATACAGGAAACAGAAAGACAGTGGCAGCATTTGTACACAGAAGATAGAAACTATCTTTTGTTCTCTGTAAACACAGAAGTATTCTTACAGGTAAAATTCAGTACCAGTGTCATACAAACTAATTAATGCTTCATATTAATCTTCACAGAAGAATTGGTATAATTGTATAATACAATAAAGTATTCTCACAAGAACAAATAATTACCCCCATAGAGAAGTAATGCATTTGTGGTATGAAGTTACCACCTCAACAATGTAATTTTGCAAGTGAAAAAAATCAAACCCTGTAGTCCTGAAGTATTGTGGCTGTATATACATGACTTCTCCACAAAGATAAAGATATACATTGATTAAGGCTAAGAATAAAATGTATAATATATTTATGAAGATTTATCAATATATTCCAATATAAACATAATATTTTCAACATATTTCATACATTTATCACAGGCTACTCAAGTAAAGTATAGTTTTTTTCTTAAAGCTTGTTAGATTTACTTTTTTTCCTTTTTTTGTCTATTGCTAGTTCTCCACTAAATGACTTTTTCAGCTTAGCAGCAACTGTAGTGAGACTTTTTACTGAAACTTTTACTCGTTTCTTTGTCACATCAGTATTCAGTTTTTTCCCAAATGATGGTGACTTCTTCAGTACTTTAACAGGTGAGAGGTGTGTAGTTTTACTTTTAGCCTGCTTATCAAGCCTAGTGCTATATTTATCTTTACTTGTTCCAGTGACATTATCACCTTCATGTTTGCAGCTATGAACCACAGTATTTGCTAGTTTTGTGAGTGGTTTCTGCTTCCTAGTCTGAGACAAGTGACAGCAGCTATTATCAGTATCTTCCTTCATTAAGGAATTACAGTGCAACTTATCTCTGTTACATTCAGAATAATTAACATCTTTTGAAAATTTTGGTATTTCATCCAGAGTATTAAAACTTCTTAACATACTTATATCTGTATCAGCATTTAATGACAAAGCACCTTTGCAGCTTAAATTTCCAATAGACACTGATCCATTATCAACTTGTGAAGCAGCATGGAAAATTGAATGATCACCCTTTACAGGGGATATTTTTAGACGTTTTGATCCTTGTTTCACTATGTGCTGATCACATAGTGCTTTGTGATCATCCTTAATAATTTTTATCCTGTTGGGTGTTACTATTCTCCCTACTGTAATGCCACTTCCACGAGAAACCTGCTTCAACAATACCTTATCCTTTTGGATATCTGCACCTTGAAATCCAAATCGATTTTCGTGAGAATTTTTTGAGCTTGGCACTCTTGTTTTGGAAGAATGACTGTATGAGGTAGAAACATTCTGTTCACTTCTCTTGCCATTTCCAACATTACCAAGTACTCTTCCATTAACCATATTTTTCCCATTCTTTGAGTTCGCAGCAACTGCAGCAACAGATACACATTTAGTTTTAACACTAAGTATCTGCTTAAAAACACATGTTCCTGCAGCACCTGGAGTACCTCTGACTCTCTTTGTTCCAGTTAAATGACATCGCTGTAGAGAACATGGGCTTGCAGGGGTTCTGGATGATTGGAAACTGCGGCCAGTCCTCACATCTGACACAGTACGAGATGTGCCTACAGGGAAACCTGAAACATTTTCTTTCCTCTCTTCTGCAATGCCTTGAGGGCAGTTACCATTCAGCTTGCTGGTAGCTTTTGCTGGGAGGGGAGCCAGTCTTCGGACACGTGGAATGCTCTTGAGGGCAGTATCACTACTGGATGGCCGCAGTGGTGATCTGCTGGCTGCAGCAACCTGGCAAAGACTCTCTCACTTCAATCCTCAGCAAAAATGCAGTCATTAGTTCTATTTATATTGACTGGCATGCTTTACAGAGCCTGAGAGAGGCAGGCTGCTTATAAAACAGGAACTCTTAAACATGCATGGATGGAGAACTGAATGCATACACAATAGGCGTATGAAATGATGTATTTGTCAAAAAACCGTACAATTTAGAAAGAGAACTGTTTCATATCATATACCAGTTGAACACAATGATTTAAAAACTAAAAAAAAGCCCAAGTAAATAACAGAATTACAAAAATAACATTCTAATATAAAAAATATTTTAAAAATCTTGCATGGTCCCTTATATTAAAGGCATAGTATTACATACGGTCCTCGAAAGACTAAAGTTAAATGGGACAAATCTCAGTCTCACAATTTTAACTATTATATATACATTTTAAAAATAATTTTTTTATCACATTCTACATAACCATGCCTCAAATGCAGACATCACTGAAACAATTTGTAGTGCGAGTAATGATACAGGAATTTATAATTCTTCAGCCAAAATGAAAACTAACATATACAGCACTCCTTGATATTTATGTCATCCAAGAGCGTAACTTGTTCGCCTACCTGTGAGATGGGCTGTGAGTTACGTGCTTGCCTCTGAGCTCTTGACATTTTGTGTCCATGTGCTTGCTCTGGAATACAATGAGCACGCAGCCAGTCCCTTATCCCAGTTAGAGAACGGAACTCAGAATTGGGTATGCGACTCCATGGGTTCTGTCCTGAAAGGTCCAATATTGACACGCCAAGAGCTCTTCCAACCTATGGAGCAGATAACAAATTAAAGAACACAAAAGATTTTTTTACATAACTGTCACTGTAACTAAAAATCAGGTTTTGTTAGGTATGTACATATATACTCTGCAGGCCATTGTATAGTCCATGGTGGAAGGTACCTCATGTAAGTAGGGAATTGGAATTCATAAGTGAAACAATTACAAAATTATTATTGATAAGGAATATACGGGTTTAATATATCATCAGTGATGAGGTCATTAGACATGGAGCATAAGTTGGACTGAGAAAAGATGGGAAAGGAAACTGGTCATGCGCTTTCAAAGTAACTAACCTGGCAGCTGCCTTAAGGGATCTACGTAAATCATAGAAAAGCTAAATCTGGATAGCCAGATGAAGATCTGAACTGCCCCCCTCCTGAATATGGATGCCAGTGTGTTACACTCCATCAAGTTTTATGTTTGTCTGCTGATGATGACAGATATCCCACTAGGCATATGTCTGTAATAATTTCATATACCTCTACAACTTGTAACAAGCTGCTACAATCACAGCAACTGTTCAAAGTGACAGTCCCAGATTATACATAGACACAACAGTGTCATACAAAGTTCTGTTGTACGTATTGAAACAGAAACTTTGTTTAGCATGTGCAATCAAAAATACACTTCAATAGCATTTTTGACAAACTGACTCTAGGAATAGTATAGCAAGGAAAATAATCAATGTTTGATTATTTGATACTTTCCCTTCAATCCATCTGACAGAAGAAGGAGCAATTGGTTCTGAAAACTTACACATTTTCATATCCTTTTAATGTGTTTTTTTCCTGCACTGCTTGATGAGCTGACTTTAGGACTAGGATTCATTAATACTACATAAAATCTGAATATGGCACTGACTGATTGGGAAAAACACAATCCAGATGAAGACCACAGCAACCAAAACAGTGGTCCATAAAATATGATGAAACGGTCACATACTTGGAAAAGTTTTATCAGAAAAGAAACATCTATTTCTTTAATAAAGACAAAGTCAGTGCAGTTGTAACTACGAGATTCTCTTTATTCTCAACAGATGTTTTGTACACAATATTTTCTTCATGTGATCCCACAAGAAGAAATCAGGTGAATAAGGTGGATTTGCAAAGTGATCCAGGGAAGGAATGCTTGTAAAACACACACACACACACACACACACACACACACACACACACACACACACACACAGTGCCTCTAGTATCAGTGGGTGTGCTGTCCGTATGTAGAATGGGGAAGATATGCGATCTAGTTGAGTCTGACCGAGGGCAGAGTGTGATGACCTGGCATCTCGTACGAGCATTTCAGAAGTTGCATGACTTGTCAGGTGTCCGAGGAGAGCTGTAGTGAGTATCTTCAACATGTGGTGAAACCAAGCTGAAACCATGTCAAGAAGTTGTGGGATTGGGCGACCACAGCCCATTACAGAATGTCGGATGCTGTGGGCAGGGCAGACTGGTAAAATAGTCAGGCAGTGAACTAAGGGCATAACTAACATCAGACTTTAATGCTGGGCAGAGTACAAGGGTGTCTGAAAACACAGTGCACCGTACACTCCTAACAATGGGCTTCCGCAGCTGACAGCCCATGCATGTGTCAATGTTAACACCACAACATCGGCACCAATGACTGAAACGGGCACATGACCTTTGGCACTGAACATTGGAACAGTGGCAGAGCACTGTGTGATCTGATGGATCATAATACCTTCTTCATCATGATGATGAGGGGGCGCAAAAACGATCATCTTCTAGGGAAACAACTCCTTGACACCTGTACTGCAGGACGTAGACAAGCTGGCAGCAACTCCATTATGCTCTGGGAAACATTCACGTGGGCATCCCTGGATCCAATGGAGCTTGTGCAATGTAGCATTATAGCCAGGGACTATCATACACTGGTTCCGGCCCATATACACCAACTTCATGACAATCATGTTTCCCAATGGCAGTGGAATTTTTCAACAAGATAATGCTCCATGTCACAAGTCCAGGACTGCGATGGAGCAGTTTGAGGAACACAATGGCGAATTATGACTGATGTGCTGGCCACCCAGTTCACTAGATCTGAATCCGATCAAACACATCTGTGATGTGATTGAACATTACGTCAGAGCTCATCGCCCCCCCCCCCCTCCCCCCTCCTCTGAATTTATGGGAATTAGCTGACTTGTGTGTGCAGATGTGCTGCCAACTCCCTCTGGCGACCTACCAAGGCCTCTATGCTTCCATGCCATGATGCATTGCCACTGTTATCCATGCCAAAGGTGGACATACTAGCTATTAGTAGGTGGTCATAATGTTCTGCTTGATCAGTGTATATACGGTCAACTTTTTTTAATTTTCTTAGTTGTAGCCACTTTTTTATTGTTATATGTTTGCTTCATTCTGTTTGTTTTTGTTTTGTTTTCAGCTTTCCAGCTTGGGTCTACAATTATATTTTATTGTCAGATATTGTTTTCTCGTGGTCAAATGAAATGCTCAAAATCTCTACCATTAACTATAACACAAGTTACTAAATGCCGCATTGTGGGATGTCTTATATGCTCCCATATTCCAGGTGTTTGCTGTATCTATTGAAATCCTTATTAAATATGCTAGTGAAGAATTTTCACTTTCACAATAGGTCCTGAATGCACTATGTACCTTAATTGTTTCCCAAAACTGATTAGTGTTGGCCAAGCTATTGCCACCCCATGACCTATCCATTTATTTGGGAAATGCTGATTTAAAATTGTTCTTGCTTGTAGAGCAAAATGAAGAGGTGTCCTGCCATGCACAGAACACATGTTCTGATGTAAGTGTAGTGTAACTTCTTCCAACAAAATATTTAAATGTTCTACTAAAAAAGCACTGCATGATGCTCCACTCATTGTTCCATGCAAAATGAAAGCTCCAATAAATCTGTCTCCAATCATGCCTGCCCATATATTAATGCTAGACTGATGCTGATGTCTTGTGAATGGGATTATAGACAAAAAGTGTTGGCCCTGAGCATACATCCTCAGTAACCAAGTAGAGAAAGAGCTTTTCTGGATTGAAACCCTGATTCCGTAAGATCATGCACTCCCTGAAGCTGATGTGTATAAAAGAGTTGAGCTCACAACACTTTCCGCACTGTAACATGATTCACTTTCTCAGTTTCTGCTGTTTCTCTGTCACTGCTACAATTTTTGTCCTCAATGCATGAAATAGTCGATTTTTACATCAGGGGTTCTACACAATGAAATAACCTTCTTGCAAAAGAGCCTGTCTCCATAAAATGTTCAAGTTTTCTTTGAAAGGTGTTATTGTTCCGTAAATGTCTACTACAAAATCTATCAGCATACAAATATCTGGCCTCAAACACATTGCAATTCTGCAAATCCATACATCGGGTGCTTGCCCACCATATGTAGATTAGAACACATTTTAGAGACAAATGTACAGTACGCATTAGTTCAATAAGAAAAAAGCCGAGCACATGTTAGCCCCCTCAGTGGAAGCCAGACACAATAAGTCACTCTCCAGCTGAGATCGCTAACACATTTTTCTTTGGTGGTGCCCATCTCAGAAATAGCCAATATGATTATTGGTGGAGGAAGAATGTTCAGCACACGCCAAACACCAATCCAATATGAACTGTAGAGTAAGCTTCCATTATTGATTGTGTTCTCAATATTAAAAGGCTTTGCAAATTTACTAGTGCCATGGCAGCTAAGATACACATAAGAAGGCTTTGACTTGACACTTACCAAAATAAACAAACATCTGAAAAGAAAAGATTCCTTTAAAACCAAGCTGGAAAGTTGAAAGAAAAAAGACAGAAATGAAGCAAAATGCAACAACAAAAAAGGGGGTGAATGGTTTGCCTGGGTGCTCCACAATCATATTTTGGAGATGGAGCTATACCCCCCCCCCCCCCTTCTTCTTCTTCTTCTTCTGTTGCTTATCCATGAATAGATGTTGATGACCACATGATGTGTCTTTCTTCTGTGAACTGCAGTATGTAATAGCTGGTCTACACTTAATAGTCCTGTCCACTGCATTATATTGCCCAACCAAGATGTTCTTCTTTGCCCTTGTCTTCTTTTACCTTCAATCTTCCCTTCTATTATTAACTGCAGAAGCATATATTTGGTGTTCCACACTATATGTCCTAGGTATAGCTTTTCTTCTTTTAAGCATGTCAACATTTCTCGCTGTTTGTACATTTGTTCCAGTACTTCGCTGTTGGTTATTCTTCCAGTCCACGGTATTTTAAGCATTCTGTGATACATCCACATTTCAAAGGCCTCTAAGTTCTTCATTGTTGTCATATTTAGTGTCCATCCTTCAGAGCCATGTAGAAGCATGGACCAGATGTGGCATTTTACAAATCGGACTCTAAGGTTTAGGTCTAGGTCTGTGCTTGTAAGAATATTTCTAAATTTTATGAAGACATTTCAGGTGTTCTCTATGTAACATTTTATTTCCAAGTCTGTTTGCCAATCTTCACAAAGCCAGATTCTGAGAATCTTAAACTTGTTGACTCTTTGTACTACAGACCCTTGAAATTGTAGATTTGCATCTTATGAGTCAGTCTCCTGTGTGCCAATCATAAAATTAGCCTTTTTGATGTAAATATTCAGATCTAGAGTACTGCTGTGATCTCCTACTATGTTGACAAGTTGTTGAAGGTCATCTAAATTATCAGCTATCAATACTGTGTCATCGGCACAGCAAATGTTATCGATATACACTAATTGAACCTTTATGCCTTTTTCTACATCATCAAGTGCCTCCTGAAAAATACTCTCAGAGTATAAGTTAAATAACAGGGGTGACAGAATGCATCCTTGTCGGACTCCTCTACATACTCATATATTGACCAAATCTGTGACCTCATTATCAAATTTAATCTGCACTGTCTGATTCTAATATAAATTCCCTATACAGCGGATATCTTTCTCATCTACATCAGTTCTTTTGAGAATTTCCATGAGTTTATAATGTACTCTATTGAATGCTTTTTCGTAGCCAATAAAACACAGGCCTACACTTTTACCCTTATCAAAGCAGTTTTGTACTAGAACTTGTAGCTAATGAATTTCACACATTACCCCACCTATGAAGACAATCTATGCTTGTACCACGAGTGGTACGTAATCATGTTCTGTGCAAGTGACCAGAGGCAGAGGGTTCCTTTGTGATGCAGGGGAAGATCTGGCAATGTGAACTACCAGTAGACTGTCCAGTCTCATTCCCATGACTCAGTTAAGCTGAGATATGCCGTTCCATGGCTGTTCTGATGGATGATTTTCTTTATCAAAACTGGTTTCTTCTGAGGACAATGGTGTCTTGATGGACAGGAAGTTGTCGTTTGCCTTGTATTAAACTCATGGAGAAGAGCTGCCTTTCATCAAAGTTCACAGGGCAGAACGTGGGTCAATATGACCAGCCTTTCGACAGGGGTTGATCTTAATGTACAACTGGTAATTCCCATTGTTCAGCTGAGCATGTACAGGAGCACAGTATTCTGCAGCGGAGTAAACTAGTCCAAGTGCAGTGCACAGGTGTGCCAGGGAGCATTTATTTTCCATAAAGTGCATTTACACTATATGGAATACAGGTACGAGTTATTAATAATACTAGTACAAGATATGCTTATGGACAGAATATATGTAATTGCAGTTTTTAGTTTAGTAAATGAGTACTTATTTCCAGTTGTTAAGTCAGCTTTTATGTAAAATATGGTCCTATAAACAATGGCTGAGAAGCACTTAATCTGTAAGTGTGATGTCATTAGTGACCTCATTAGTGTTGGTGGCAGAGGGATTGGATTGGTAAATGTGCCATACTGCAAAGCCCTGCAGTCATGTTGTAGTCACTTGGAGGTGAATTAATGAATGGCCATAAAGTTAATGTGCTTTTCTCACTATTAACTGGTTACTGGTAGACTGCATAAATCTCTTCCACTCAGGAATCACTGGTATTTGTAGTGTGAGCTGCACTGAGTAGAGCCACTTAACATGAGTCCACGGTGTATCTTCCAAGCTGTGTGTGAAAATGTTTGATGCAATGGAACTGATACTGTTTGAGTCTAGAATAGTAGTCTGCTGTAGCATACTGCATGACTTATTTTGAAATATCTGAAGTTCCATACCATCTAGGTGACATACTGTTGTCGCAGAGAAAGACAATTTAAGCCTCTGCTCCTCTTCATATGTTGGAAGAGTTGAGACTGGAGTAATGCATTTGGCAGCTCTCTTGCAGTGAAAGTATTCCATACAGTGAGAGTCGACAGAATGAAATCATCATTATCGAATAAATATTGACAGCATGTTTCACTCGGGACAGGCCTTTCAGTGTGGTGGGCAGCTGACAGCTCCAGCTGTCGAACTTTTTCACATACTAGCTCCCTTAACAATTGTAAATAAGTAGTCATTTTAATAAACTCAAAATAACTTCACTGTATAAACACAAGTTCAGTGAAGTTATTTTGTCTACTCCCTTAAGATAACTGGACATGAAATGCTGGGGATAGGGAGGTATATTATGTATGTAAACTGAAAAGTGAGCAGTGCTCATAAGAGGGCAGGAGGGGTAGGGGGGAGTTGCCTTTCCCAGAAGAACACTACAGCTGCAATATAGGATGAGTAAGAATCGATTTCCCCCTCTAGCAGTGTAGAACATTGTGCAGAGATTTACACAGGTTCTATCCATATCTGTTTCTTGCATTAGTATTATTACCAACTAATATTGGTATTACATGTAGTTTTAATGTACTTTTTGGAACATAAACACTCCAATTGTATGTCTGCACACAGCATCACCAGTGATTCATAAAGCATGCTGCAGAGGGTTGGAGTAACATTGTGAAACGCACTGTAGCTACATCTTGATGTAGTGGAGTAGATGGAGTGGGGAATCATCTGCTTCGTCTTCAGTTTGCCTACCTATGATGAAAGGAGGAAATGCATGATTACATTCTGGTGAGTCACCTCCCTTGTGCTTCTACTCTCCAACCTCCCCCCCATTCCCCATCATTTTACACCCTCAAAACACTATTTATCTGTTAATATGACTCTACCACACTTATTTTTAATAATCTTCAATTTTTCCATCCCCTGTGACCTGGAAACTATAAGTCCTAGAGAAAATCAAGCAACAGATGTCCAGGTTAGAATATAAATAATATCATGAAAAGGATAGATTGCTACCCACCATAAAGAAGACACATAAAATTGCAGACAGGCACAACAAAACAACTGTTACACATTGAGCTTTCATCAAAGGTACTTGTCAGAAAGAAAAACACACACACACACACACACACACACACACACACACACACACACACACACACACACACACGCATATTCACAAATGGACGCACACCTCACATATGCACGAGTATAAAAATTTGCAACTACACGATTTTTCCCCCTATTCGACATATTTTGGCCTTTTTTGACTGGGCTATTCCATGAACAATGATTAACACATTTCTACATTCAACTAGCAGAATTCTACATCTACATTTATACTCCGCAAGCCACCCAACGGTGTGTGGCGGAGGGCACTTTACGTGCCACTGTCATTACCTTCCTTTCCTGTTCCAGTCGCATATGGTTTGCGGGAAGAACTACTGCCGGAAAGCCTCTGTACGCACTCAAATCTCTCTAATTTTACATTTGTGATCTCCTTGGGAGGAATAAGTAGGGGGAAGCAATATATTCGATACCTCATCCAGAAACGCACCCTCTCGAAACCTGGACAGCAAGCTACACCACGATGCAGAGCGCCTTTCTTGCAGAGTCTGCCACTTGAGTTTGCTACGCATCTCCGTAACGCTATCATGCTTACCAAATAACTCTGTGAGGAAGCGCTGCTCTTCTTTGGATCTTCTCTACCTCCTCCGCCAACCCAACCTGCTACGGATCCCACACTGATGAGCAATACTCACTTATAGGCTGAACGAGTGTTTTGTAAGCCATCTCCTTTGTTGATGGACTACATTTTCTAAGGACTCTCCCAATGAATCTCAACCTGGCACCCGCCTTACCAACAATTAATTTTATATGATCATTCCACTTCAAATCGTTCCATACAAAAATATTCCCAGATATTTTACAGAAGTAAATGTTAAGGATAAGTTGCCACTCCTTGCACCAGTGCCTATCTGCTGCAGATCTTCCTGCATTTTGCTGCAATTTTCTAATGCTGCAACTTCTCTGTATACTACAGCATCATCCGCGAAAAGCCGCATGGAACTTCCAACACTATCTACTAGGACATTTATATATATATTGTGAAAAGCAATGGTCCCATAACACTCCCCTGTGGCACGCCAGAGGTTACTTTAATGTGTGTAGACATCTCTCCCTTGAGAACAACATGCTGTGATCTGTTTGCTAAAAACTCTTCAATCCAGCCACACAGCTCGTCTGATATTCCATAGGCTCTAATTTTGTTCATCAGGTGACAGTGTGGAACTGTATTGAGCACCTTCCAGAAGTCAAGGAAAATGGCATCTACCTGGGAGTCTGTATCTAATATTTTCTGGGTCTCATGAACAAATAAAGCGAGTTGGGTCTCACACGATTGCTGTTTCCGGAATCCATGTTGATTCCTATGAGTAGATTCTGAGTTTCCAGAAATGACATGATACATGAGCAAAAAACATGTTCTAAAATTCTACAACAGATCGATGTCAGAGATACAGGCCTATAGTTTTGCACATCTGCTCGACGACCCTCTTTGAAAACTGGGACTACCTGTGCTCTTTTCCAATCATTTGGAATCTTCCGTCCCTCTAGAGACTTGCGGTACATGGCTGTTAGAAGGGGGGCAAGTTCTTTTGCGTATTCTGTGTAGAATCAAAATTGGTATCCCGACAGGTCCATTGGCCTTTCCTCTACTGAGTGATTTCATTTGCTTTTCTATTCCTTGGACACTTATTTCGATGTCAGCCATTTTTTTCGTTCGTGTGGTGATTTAGAAAAGGAACTGCAGTGTGGTCTTCCTCTGTGAAATAGCTTTGGAAAAAGGTATTTAGTATTTCAGCTTTACGCATTTCATCCTCTGTTTCAATGCCATCATCATCCCAGAGTGTCTGGATATGCTGTTTCAATCCACTTACTGATTTAACCTAAGACCAGAACTTCCTAGGATTTTCTGTCAACTCGGTACATAGAATTTTACTTTCAAATTCACTGAATGCTTCACGCAAGCCCTCCTTAAGCTAACTTTGACATTGTTTAGCTTCTGTTTGTCTGAGAGGTTTTGGCTGCATTTAAACTTGCAGTGAAGCTCTCTTTGCTTTTGCAGTAGTTTCCCAACTTTGTTGTTGAACCACGATGGGTTTTTCCTGTCCCTCAGTTTTACTCGGCACGTACCTGTCTAAAACACATTTTACAATTGCCTTGAACTTGTTCCATAAACACTCAACATTGTCAGTGTCGGAACAGAAATTTTCATTTTGATCTGTTAGGTAGTCTGAAATCTGCCTCCTATTACTCTTGCTAAACAGATAAACCTTCCTCCCTTTTTTTTATAATCCTATTTACTTCCATATTCAGGGATGCTGCAACGGCCTTATGATCATTGATTCCCTGTTCTGCACTTACAGAGTCGGAAAGTTCGGTCTGTTTGTTATCAGTATGTCCAAGATGTTGTCTCCACGAGTCGGTTCTCTGTTTAATTGCTCAAGGAAATTTTCGGATAGTGCACTCAGTATAATGTCACTTGATGCTCTGTCCCTACCACCCATCCTAAACATCTGAGTGTCCCAGTCTATATTTGGCAAATTGAAATCTCCACCTAAGGCTATAACATGCTGAGGAAATTTATGTGAAATGTATTCCAGATTTTCTCTCAGTTGTTCTGCCACTAATGCTGCTGAGTCGGGAGGTCGGTAAAAGGAGCCAATTATTAACCTAGCTCGGTTGTTGAGTATAACCTCCACCCATAATAATTAACAGGAACTATACATTTCTATTTCACTACAGGATCAATTACTACTAATAGCGACAAACACGCCACCACTGGTTGCATGCATCTATCCTTTATAAACACTGTCTGTGCCTTTGTAAAAATTTCGGCAGAATTTATCTCTGGCTTCAACCACCTTTCCGTGCCTATAATGATTTCAGCTTTGGTGCTCTCTATCAGCACTTGAAGTTCCGGTACTTTACCAACGCAGCTTCGACAGTTTACAATTACAATACCAACTGCTGCTTGTTCCCCGCATGTCCTGAGTTTGCCCCACGCCCTTTGAGGCTGTTGCCTTTTCTGTACTTGCTGAGGCCATTTAACCTAAAAAACAGCCCAGTCCACGCCACACAACACCTGCTACCTGTGTAGCCGCCTGTTGGGTGTAGTGGACTCCTGACCTATCCAGCGGAACCTGAAACCCCACCACCCTATGGCGCAACAATGGACAAAAGCTCTCTACCTCAAACTCCTCCTCTGCCATCCCCAACTGTTAGTTTGATCATCACAGAAACACCCAAGGAATGTCCCTCTGGCAGTGAAAACTTGAGAAGCTAATATACTATAAGAGACACATTCAAGATGGGCTCACATGAGGCGAATATAAAAGGAAATACTCTCCTGAGCAATTCATAGAATAATTATGAGCCCAAGACAAAGCTATTCTGATTTCATTTTTCTCTCTCCTTCCTAACTAAGTAAAAACACTTGTATACAAGCATTTAATAGTGTTATCACCTCAAAATCTGGAACTGTTATTATCAAATAATAACAAATTTATCTAGTGTTGAGATGAAAACCTATAGTAAATGCTTGTAAACAACTGTTGATAAGGACAAGGGTAGGAACTATCTGACCTGTAATGAATAAAAACTAATTGGCATTAGCAAATGTCCTTACATTTCCCATATTCCATAATAATCTTGTTCTTTGAGGAAATACAACACAACCATTTTAAGAGTATACTTATTGCAATTTGATATGCAGATATGTGTGCTTATGGCTCTTTGATCGCTTTGGTTTCGAGAAGAAAACTTAAATAATCTCTCTACAGTAGTGTGTAGCAAATATTAGACAACAACGGGAGGGGTTTCTCTTAAACTGGAAATTACTATATGCTAGAATGAGGTCTCGGTTTGCGCTATTGGACCAGAGTGGGTACTGTGTGTTATGGCATAATGTGTTATTGAAAAGCTGCTGGAAGGAAATTTGCTTACTTTCAGTTTACTAGCAGTCAGTTTCCTACTAATTCATAATTATTCTCCTCAACTACAGGGCAACATTGTGCATCTAGGGGAGCAGTGTCAGGGTACTGTATCACAGTCTCTCTTCTATATGTCTGCTGACTATTGCACCTATATGACCTGTAGAATTAAATCAGATAGTGGGGTTGGGGAAGGGGGTTGTGCTTAATAAATTCATAACCCTTGCAAAAAGCATGATTAAAACTGCAACAGCACTTTACAATCCAAAGTAGCATAATTCAGTGTGCTTTTGCAAGGGCATATTGCTGTGGATTTATTACAAATCTGTTCACGACTGATTTTTCTTTAATTTTTATTTTATTCATTTATTTATTTATTTTTTACTTTTGTGTGGGTGATCTTCCATGTGCAAAACTACACTTAGTATGCACCCCTTGGACGACTGTCCTTTACTATGTTTCACTGAAGGCAGGATTTGTGGCTCCCTGTGCAATGACGATGATGAACTCTATGGCTTGACACCTATTTCAGTATCATTTGCATTTGTTAAGCATGTGACATCATCACTGTACTCCTTACGTACACTGTCCTCACAGTCGAGCTTATATGACACAACACATCCCACTGACGCATATTACAGCAATGCTAATGGTTCAGCTGGCACTCTCTCTTCGTGAAATTCCTTAGGTTGTTTTCTGATGACATGTCAACTAAAGCAACTGTCGATGTAAATATAATGCCTTTGTTTATCATTGCCATTTCTCTGCTTTGTATCAACATCACTGGCACTGTTGTGAGTTACTCATTGACTAAGCAGTTCAAGTATGCTCCATAGTCTCACGCTGCAGTCGCAACTGGATACCTCCAGTCACACCCCTCTTGCCAGTAGCAGCCAATATTGTGGCCCTGTTGCCATTAGAGGCCAATTTTGTGGTTGCATGGTAGACATTATGTGGGGAATCAAATACTGTAAATATCATTGACCTTTTGCAACATCACACTCAAGAGATTTCTTGCAAGACATGTCCACCTATCCTTATAAAAGTGATCTACCTATGAATAAAACTACTAGCACTACTCTCATTGTGATGCAACCAGGTGTGAGACTAAAAAACTTTGCCAAAGATAGATTTAAAGAGAAAAATGGTATATGCCAGTGATTTTGTCATCTGTGTACCTGTTACAAATGATGTGTAATGTAATGAAGTGGATGTTTGTATTGGAGGTTTGATGAATTTTCTGAAGTGAAACAAGCTGTAGAATAATTTTGTTGATACAATTAGAAACCAGTTTGACCTACTTGAGGGCTTATGCACTTGAAATGAGAAAAACAAATGCAAAAATCAAAATAGTGGTCATGTGCTGTAAAATGTAGCTTCTAGACATAAGTACTTGACATGAGACTCACCAAACATGAAATTAAACTCATATTTTAATTATGAGAGTAAGCATTTTCTGTGTGAAAAATTAGGCAAAATAATTAACAAAAATGAGTTATTTATTTTTCCTGTGGATTTTACAGAACATGATGTCCTGGAATTACTTCAAAGCTCAAAAACATCCAGTGGCTGAGATGACATATCATCTAGATTACTTAAATAACGCAGAAATAAACTGATAACCATCAGTACCTACTAAACTGTTCAACTGGCAAGAGGACATTTCCTAACATATCCAAAAACATCATGGCCAGTATATCAAAAAGGAAGAAAAAATGGTATACAAGCTCAAAGGCCAGTTTCATTGTTATTGTCTTGGTGAGTCAGTATGATGAACAATGAAATGGACTGTCAATTCATGCATTTAGTGACTGGAAGAAAGATGTATAGGACAAGGGATTCATGTATAAGTGACAGATGCTGCTGTACTTGGCACCAAGGAAGCTTTCTTTAAGTGTAATTGTAACCATGAACTGAAGATGATCACTTGACTGAAATTGGTTGTCTGCAAGTAAGAACTATACCACTGCCCTTTTTCTATGCTTCCTTGATGTAGTTCTTTGAATACAGATGCACTGAAACTGTGCAGCATTGTTTACAGAAAAATACATGAAAAATTGGCACCTTGGAATTGAAAAAAAAAGAATTATTGATATTTCAGTCACTGAAAGTAGAACCAAAGCTTAGAACACAGTCAAATAAACATACACCACATAAAATCTGGTTATCTGTCCTTTCAGAAACCCAATAATCAGATGCAGGTTGCGCAGACTTTTATGAATGTGCAACAATGCGGTGGCCTATAGCCTTTTGAATTACGAGGGTGGTAGTAATAGTAGTAACTGAACGGAATATATTAATTTTATTTATATAAACTGAGTTGTTTAAATATATTTCAATTTTATAATTAATCGTTTCACATTGCAAGGAATAAAATTAAATTAAAGTAAAATAATGATGAAACCAGCAGGACTTGAACCCCAACCACCAAACTACAAGTCCATACTTGTAACCACTTTGCTATCTATTGCTCATACTCTATGGATAAATCTTTAGTGTGTGTTTTACCTTTCTATATGACCCACTCAGACGAAATATTATAAGGACTTGAAAGGAGCATCTACCCCCTTCTGTTCACATAGTTTGAGCTGAATTGAAGAGCCTTGTCCCATGCCTTCCTGTTGATAGATTTATATTTGGAGAAGATTTAACTAATTCTTTAAATCTCTCTTTCTCCTTCTATGAGCTACTGGAAAAGGGCCTCTTTAGAAAATCATCTACAGGAGATACTTTCATACTAAAAGAAGGTGGCATTTTCCACTGTTGCGGCAATAATTTAGTTTCAGTCTTCAATGCCATTCTCAAGTGATTTTGTGGTTCTCCAATAGAAAACTATGCCTTGCATATTAAAATGTCGATGTCTTTAAAACTTGTATTTGCTATTCACTTTGGATCACAAATGCTGTCTTGTTGGTTTAACAGTTTGACATTTACAAAGGTGTAATAGTTTAGTACATGTCAAGCTGTCAAACCAACAAAACAGTATTTGTAAACCAAAATGAATAGGAAACACAAATTTAAAGATGTTGACATTTCAATATGAGAGGCATAGCTTTCTATTGCAGAACCACAAAATCACAGGAGAACAGTCTGGAAGGCTGAAACTAGTCATGCAAAAACAAAATTAGTACAGCACAGTGGAAAATGCTAATTTCATTTAATAAATTCATTTTTGTGGTACACTCTGTGGGGAGGGGAAACCTTTCATCCTAAATTTAGTTGTATACGTCTTTGTACAACCGTCTGTAGCCTTTTGACTTTCAAATGCAGGAATTGTAACTATGTTTAATACATTCATTTTATGTATATAAATTAAAGTGTTTATGAATATAATAGAGGGAAACATTCCACGTGGGTAAAAAAAAAAATCTAAAAACAAAGATGATGTGACTTACCAAACGAAAGCGTTGGCAGGTCAACAGACACACAAACACACACACAAAATTCTAGCTTTGGCAACCAACAGTTGCTTCGTCAGGAAAGAGGGAAGGAGAGAGAAAGACGAAAGGATGTGGGTTTTAAGGGAGAGGGTAAGGAGTCATTCCAATCCCGGGAGTGGAAAGACTTACCTTAGGGGGAAAAAAGGAAAAAGGACAGAAAAAAGGACGGGTATACACTTGCACACACACACACATATCCATCCACACATATACAGACACAAGCAGACATATTCAAAGGCAAACACTTTAATTAAAGTGTTTAAATATACTTAAAATTTTACAAATAACTGTTTAACAATGGGAGGAGTGGGGATTGAACACAGGCCAATACATTAAAAGTCACTGCAGCTAACCATTCACCCACAGAGCCATTTTTGCAACAGCCCCTGAAAAATCCTTCATAATCTACACTCGTATAACACATTACAAACAATTTCAAAGGAAAAGATTGACCTGGTGCTGTGACCCACATGGCACTCTCAGTGCAGGAAGGAATGATGTCACATCAGAGAATGTACAGTCGAAACAGGCAGCTGTGTCCCTTCTCTGAGTTGATCTTAGCACAGATGACCATAATTTCAGCACTTGACACTTGTTTCTAGTTGTCATGAAGAGAGCAATAAAAAGCATCTTTTTTCCCATTTTATGGACATACCAGCACACATTCAAATAAAAACAGTGTGATTTTAGTCTAATTTCCAGTGGCACTCAAAGAGAAATAGCATAATTTTAGTGCAATTTCTGGCTTCATTCGAAGAGAAATGGCAAACTTTTAGTGCGATATTTACAGTGTGCTACTACAGCATATTAGCACATGATAACCAGCTGCCACTGCCAAGAACAATAGCGTATTGCATAGTAAATAATAATGTTTTCTTTGTTATTAGATTAATAAGACAGAAAAACATTTCATTTTTTCAATAATTATTCAATGCTACATCAAAATTGTGGCTACGTAGCCAGATGCTTGGCCAAACGTTGCCCCTACTGATAGGTCTGAATCCAATATTATGTACAATAAATTTAAGTAAGCAACCAAATGAGACTTTGGTAGGCGGTAGCAACAGTATTCAGTATTCGAATGGCCATATAAGCCAGTGGTGCACATGTGCAGGGCAGTCTCTACTGGACAATCTTGGAGAGCAGTCTACAGTGACCCGTTTCATTGCGATGAGTGGGGAAAGTTATTTGAACAATTCAGACTCTCAACAATTTCCATATGATTTTGGACTCTTAACTATTTTGAGGGTGTGGTGCACTTAGATTACTTTTGTACACAACCTGCACTAAGTTTATATGGCACTCAGTTTTCGACTTTATGTGGACTGGCTGGGCTTTGGAACCTTCTTGGACAGTGTCAGACCTTGTTAATTATACATAGTTGGAGTATACTGACAGCAGGCAGGCACCAAGGTCACAAGAGGGCTTTGAAGAATATCAGTTGTATCTGCTGAAATAAGTGAATAGACAGTTTATTAGCAAATAAGTGAATATTTATCACTTATTATGGGATGTATGAATTTCCTTTTCACATTGAGTCAGTGCTGCCTATATGTTCCCAATTATAAACAGATTCAATAAAATCTGAAGACATTCAGAGTTTGAAGAAGTTAATGTGAGTACCTACTATCAGGGCTTCTTAGACCAAAACACAATGAGCCATTGCTTTTGCAGGTGCCAGTGTAAGCAGACTGTTTTAATATAGCTCAAAGAGGGTATTTTTCACTGCATCATATATATTTAGGTTTCTTAATGTTCCAATCACACAAGGAAACTGGGAACAATGCCTGGTTGTACACATCTGTGCAAGATGTCATTGGTAGATTGGTACAGGTTTATCTTTGCAGTCAGTATGTAGCAAGACACAGTTTTCACTCTGAAAGTGAGGTCTTGTCTTTTTCTATGTATGCCTTTGTAGGACAGTACAGGAGTAGAAAGGCAGTCTTTAACCCCCCCCTCCCCCCTCCACTCTGTGTCTCTGATTTTTTCCTTGTGATCATTATGCAAAATTTAAGTTGGAGAATGTAATACATTTCTTGAGTCATATGCAACTGTAGGTTATTGGAATTTTGAAAGTAAGCCTCTCTGCAGATCACAACACTATTCTTGTAGCCTCACTTATTCAACTTTATTGAGTTTTTTCCAGAAACACTTGAGCTGACTAAACAAACCCATGATACAGCAAACAGTTTCCCTTTGGAACTTCTCTATAGTTTCCATCAATCCAGCTTGATAAGGGTCCCAAATCAACAGCCAGTAATTAAGAGGTGGGTTGACCATGGATTTTGTAGATGAATTAAATTTCCTTGGAATCTTCAGATAAATGTGTCTGACATCTGTCTTCACTACAGTTGGATTTATATGATCATTCAACAACAAATCACTTCAGACAGATTCTCAAAGATACTTACAGGCAGTGACTGAGACCAATAATTTGCCATTTATTCTAATGTAAAGTATTTTTTCTACTTGTTTATTTATTTTCCATTTATTTGTGTGACAGATAATCTGCTAGTCTTTGCATCAAGTGCATCAAGTACTGATTATCTTCAAGTATTACGGCATTTCAAAATAGTTTTCTGTCCTTTCTCTGTGTACAGCTGCATTATCTGTGAGTATCCTCAGAGAGCTAAAAAGATTGACTGTTAGGTTGTTTAGAAGTATCGTGAACAAAATCGAATTTATCATATTTCCTAGAGATACAGTGGATGCCAATGTTACGTCTGACGATATCCCTCATTTAAGAATGGCACACTGTGTTTTGTTGGCTAGAAAGTTTTCAGTTAATTCACATTTGGTTTGCAATATTTTTTAAGTGTCTATTTTGTTTAGCCAATGATGATGTAGTTTGACAGACTTTCCAGATATCAAGAAACATGACATCAACTTAGACTCTGCTATCTTCAATCTTCTTGACCTCATGAACAGAGCCATACCAGTATTTTGCAATTGTTTTCTTTTGTAGGTGTACTACAGTTTCCCAGTATCCTGCTGGTAAGTAGATAACTTCCATTTGCTTTACCTTCAATGGATTTTATATAATCTCTAAACATTGTTACACCCAGGTATTTTTAAGACATGGCTGTTTCTAACTATAATTCATTAATTGTGCAGTGTAAGACATTCATTCTTACACTTACTAATTCAATCTTACATTTAGTGAACAGTATAACTTCAGATTCTCTAAATTTATTTAAACATTGTGTTCCATAAATTCCATCATGAGCTAAACCATGGAATGAGTCAAATTATACTGTATATAACTGGCAGAAGCAATCACTGCAGGCTCCTTTTGTATAGGATACTAACAACTAATTATGACTCGTGCAGATCTACTTACACTGGTAAATACTTCTTAGCTTACTTTACTCATATACATGGCCTTTTGCAGGATATTAAAGAGATATTTGTTAAATTACAGTCCACAGTGTAGCTAACCTGCCCAGAATTACTATAGAATCTGACAGGTAATCTGCTGTCCTGGGAAATTAGTACAGAATCTAACAACCTAACAGGAAGCCCTCTGGCTGCAGGGCTTGTAAAGTTTTACTGATCTGTTTTCCAACACTACTCACACTGACTGCTGTTACACTCATCTTTGCAGAAATATGAAAAATAAATGGTAGCAATATCCTTCCATTTTGTAAGCAAAGAAACATTTGAAAACAGAATTCCACATTTTTAGCTAGCATTTTGCTATTATTTATTTTGGTCCGTCTCCTGCTAATAGTGCATGACACTAAATTTTATGAAAGTGCCAGCCTTCACAATTGATCAGCCTTCACAATTGATCAGAATTTCTGAGGGTCTTGGGAGAGATCTTTCAACAGCAGTAATTACTGTAAGCTTCATGCATTATTCTTCTGGGAGACATATGCACCAATACATGTCAATATACAAGTATACTTCTTTTGTTTGCATTTTTATTTAAGAAGATAATGAAATCAGAGTCACCTACATGCACAGTTTGCACACACCAAAGATCATATGAGTACAGGCTGTCACATCATGGTTAACCATACACTTATTGCACGCAATTCTGACATGTCTACTTATTCACTGCATGTTAGCAGTGCATATCTTTCTAATACTGTTTTCAATTCCTCCATATTGTGATCACTTTCTTATTCAGATGACATGTTAAGTGCATTACATAGCAATCAATGACAAATAATTTAATTATTCATAATTTGCCTATACAATAGAGTTGGTAGCATTCTTTTGAAGTAGCTGTAGAACTAAAACTCCAGAAGACATACGCAATTAGTATTTGCATATAATCAGCTCCTGCATAGACATGTAGCTTGCCACTCACAGTATCACCATGGATAACTAATCCAGTACACCACTGTAGTATTCTAATGACAACAAAAAGTTGCCTGCATAAAACACGTTTCAATACCAAGACATCAAATTAGTTGTGTAAACCAATGTCCAAGGTACTGGTATGCTACCAAATGTATGTCAGTGACACTAGTATGTGTAAAAGCAAATTTGGTTGTATTTGAGCATGAATTATAAAATCTTTGTTACTAATACATGAAAGAAATGTAACCAGCTTTTTGAGAACATGGACATTCAAAAAGGAAGAAAGAACATTAGGGTTTAATATCCCATTGAAAATTAGATCTTTACAGATGAAGCACATTTGAATTAAGGAAGTGTGGACCATGTCACAGCGGGGTGGCTTGTGTGCCTCAACAATATGGCCAGCCAGACTGTAGGTGCAGCTGCAACAAAGGGGTATCTGACTAACACAGGGTTGCTGACGAGGATCAGCAGGCTTTTCAATAGTTCCAGCACTCAGAAGGATGGTTGACTTATCTGGCCTGGCAATATTAGTCAAGATGACTATGTTGGTGCCGTGGCATAGTTAGAAACACGGAGAAACAACAACCAAAAATTTACCAAGGAGCTGCCACTCTACCCAATGGCTTAATGAGGATGGCCCTTTTAAGTAAAATATTCCAGAGGTAAAACTGCCCCCATTCACATCTTTCAGACCAGTTAGGAAGATGGTGTCAACAGAAAAATAAACACAGCATTTTACAGGTTGAAGTGTGAAATATTACATCCATTAATCAGGTAGATAGGTTAGATTGAGAAGAGAAATGGAGCTGAAATGATGGCATCATCACTAAGCTGTAGTGATCATAGTACAGTCAGTAACATAAAAATTTACTTCCATCCACAATCAAGATGTAAATAAGCTTTTTGAAAATAGTCAGGTGAGTATAGAGTTATCAACACAAATCCAGAGAGGGGTGATGCAGGAATAGGTTTAATACTGAATGGGAAAATAGGGATGTGAGTGAACTATTATGAACTGCATACAGAATTCATTATCAGAACCAAGATAGTTACAAAGCTAACACCTACCACATTAGTACAAGTATATACACCTACTATCTCCACAGATGGTGAATAGGCAGAAGAATGAATGATGAAATGAAAGAAACTGTTCATATGTTACAGAAGGTGAAGATTTAATTGTGACAGAGGACTGAAATTTAGCAGTAGAAAAATGAGAGGAAGGAAAAATAGTATGAGAACATTGACTGAGGGAAGGGAATGAAAGGCGGAGGCATCTGCTAGAATTTTGAACACAGCACAATATAATGATTGGTAATACTTGGTTTAACAACCATGAAAGAATGCTATACACATGGAAGCTACTTGCAGACATTCAGATGTTTCACACTGGTTATATCACCACAATTAAAGAAACCAGATTTGAAACTGCAAAAAATTTTGAGGAGCAGATGCGTATTCTGGCCTTAATTTAGTGCTTATGAACAATGGTATGAAACTGAAGAAATTGTAGAAAAGTAAGAAATTAAAGAGATGGGACTTCACTAATATGAAAGCACTAGAGGTTGTCGAGAGTATCAAAGGGAGCATTTGGTAAAGTCAATTAAAACAGGAGACGGAATACGGAATACAATGATACATAGATGTGTAGCTCTGAGAGGTGAAATAGTGAAGACAGAAGAGCAACAACTAGATAAAAAGACAAGTGAAATGAAAACCATGGCTAACACATGAGAGATAGTAAGTTTAACTGATGAAAAGAGAAACTGTAAAAATGCAGCAATGACGTGCTCAAAGGTGAACATAGACTCTAAAAAAACTGACAGAAAAGAGATGCTAAACTGTAGAAGCATGCATGACTATGGGAGAGATACATGCCTTTTATGGGGAAAATTAAAGAAACCTTTGGAGAAAAGAGAAGCAACTATGTGAACATCAAAAGTTCACATGGAAAGCTAGTATTAAGCAAAGAAAGAATGGCTCAGATGTTGAGGGAGTATCTAGAAGGGTTTTATAAAGGACAAAAACTTGAAGATAATATTATGGAAAGGGAAGAGGAACTAAATAAAGATAATATGGATATGTGATACTGTGGGAAGAATCTGACAGAGGATTAAAAGATCTAAGTTGAAGTAAAGCACCTGAACTTGGTGACATTTCCTCAGACTTGAGGTGTTTGGGAGAAATGAGCATGACAAAACTATTCTACCTGACTTGCAACATATATAGAAAGGAAAAGGAAAAAGGAAAGAAGGAAAGAAAGAAAGGGGTTCAACATCCTGCTCACCCCGTGGTCATTATCTGAATTTGGATGGATGGGGATTTACACCTTGTTTCTCTCAAATGAAACTACAGCATCTTAATCACTGTGCAACTTCCTTGGTTATAAATTAGGGGGCAAATGCAACAATAACTCAGCAAAAGAATTATTAGCCTAGTAGAGCTATGCAAAATAACCATCTTTAAACCATTATCAGCGCAGTCCCTTTGTGTTATCTCTATTATATAATGAGACAATACTACTGGGATAGTCAGCATGGCCTAATGGCATTGAGGTATTATCTACTTCACAACTGTCATAATAAGCCAATGGCAGGTTACATACAGGTCAAACTGATGGATGTGACCAGGCAGTTACCTCTTCTTTAGTTGTAGTAGGAATTTCTGAAAAGCGTGTAATAGCAATATTGATATTATAGCGTGGACCAGTATATCTGTGAGAGTGTTTTTCAACAACAACTATGAAGTGGTTGTTCTTTACTAATTAAGGTCACTGATTTGTGAGAGGAAAGTTAAAGTTTGTAATGTATGTATTGCAAAAACTAAAGAATGTTTAAAAATAGTGAAATTTCATAATATATGTTTGTTCACAAAAGAGAATTTATATATTGGAAGCTGGTTCATGCTTAGGGAACTTGTATTGTGAAGTATAAAAGCTGTAGGGAACCGCTCCACTCCAGAAGTCGCTTGGCACATGGTAAAAGGTGGTTTTGGCAGTCTATCTGGGCGGCTACTTGGTGGGAACGCTACGCAGTCAGTGGCTAGCCGATGTGTGGTAAACATCAAGGGTGCCAAGTGAGGCATTTAGAAGTCGCTTTATATGGAAATTTGTGGTTTGGCTGTTGCATGGTGCTCTTGGTATTATGGAACGGCTCTAAAATGAGAAAAATCCGTGCCAAGAAGAAAGAGCATTCAACATCAAGAGTGTGAGACCAGTTAGCTGCCATATTGCCCGCCATTACTATTGCGCCACTGCTCTGCCAACTTCAGGAACACAGATATATATTATGGCGTGGACCAGTATATTTGTGTGAGTGTTTTTCAACAATAATTCAATTGCTATAAACCTGTGTTTGAACCTTAAATTTATCCTAATCATGAACCAATGCAGGATCCCATCCTAAATGTGCAGAAGCCGAGTATCCTGTTTCTAACTAAATAGTGATTTGGTTTCGTAATTAAATGTGCAAAAGTTCAGTGCCAAAGGGTATAAATGTTTCTATCTAAAATACCTGCTTCTCAGGCGATGAAAAAGGCACATAAATTGAACTTATACGAAAAGTAATTTAGCATTGATTGTTAACATGAACTATTTTCTGAGGTTAACTGTGAGTAATTTGCTTTAAAGAATGAAAATATAAACCATTCCAAGTGAGGTTAGGAATCAATATCAGTGAACTGCACTTTGGTTCTGAAATAATAATCGGAGAATTTGCCTGGAGAGACAGTATCAGTTTATGGGTCCCCACCATATTCTTCTCTTACAAGAAAGATAATTGGGATTTTCATTGCTAATAAAAGAAATCTGTGTCATTACTAAAAATGAGAGTATAAAAAGTGTTCTATTTAGCTTCCCATGATTACTGGTTTGTGTAAATGGTAACTACTGCTACCTATAAATTAGTTCGCGCTGAAGACGTGTGCATCCAAAGCACTATTCAAAGGGAGTGTTAACATAATTTTTCAAATTATTATGCCTAGTTAGGCTGGTGAGCATTTGTTATTTCATTTGTATGCACTTCTCTACTTTCATTACTCTCAAAGTAAAGCCTGTTAAGTTTCCTATTGACTGCCATATATACTAAATTATTGTTCGATACCCGCTGTCCATTAGGTAAACACATGGTCAAAACAACTAAAATTCCTCCCAAAGGGTAACACTAGTAGTTTGTGAGAGCGTTATACTTGGCCCAAGTTTGCAAAATAGTGTGTTATAAGCAGTTTGGCATCAAATGTCACAACCAAGGGCTACAACATGTGGTGAAGAGCTAAATGCACTGGATCAATGTGGGATATGATAATGTATACAGGTTTTATTCAACTGCCTGCATTCCCACTCATACCATAATCTATGAAGTTGATCTATGAGTAAACTGTCAAAGGCTTTTAAGAGATACATGAATACACAACAAATTTTCTCTTAATCTTTTAATGCTCTGATCATGTGTGCCATGAATCCTGCCACAGCAGTAAACTGTCAAAGGCTTTTAAGAGATACATGAATACACAACAAATTTTCTCTTAATCTTTTAATGCTCTGATCATGTGTGCCACAAATCCTGCCACAGCTGTATTTGTAGACTTTCCTTTCCAAAATCCTTGCTGTACTTAATCTAGGATATTCTTTTTTGTACATTTTATAACACTGTTTTTCTACAGCTGTTTCTACAATTTCTTATAAGGTGGGTGGATCCCCCTTGTCAGTACCTTTATAAATCAGCATTCCCTTACTCTTTTTCACACACGTTGGGAACAGACCCTTCTCTATTACCAAGTTTATTAAGACTGTCAAAGGCTTTACCAGATACTGCAAGTAGTGTCCGATTACTTTTGCAAATATTCCATCTAGGCCCTTTGTGTTTTTGTTTTTCAGTGGTCTGATAACTTTTGTAGCTTTAGTATTATCTGTTGGAAAAAAGAATATGCATTTTGTAATTTCTGGTGAAACTATTCTTTTTAGCTAATTCTTCATTTTGTTTCATTAGTTATTTTACTGGTCATATACTGTATGTTCTACACTTGAGCTATGTTGCATCCTAACACACAACTTTTTCAGTTATAATTAAAACTAAAATAAACTGACACACCTGCTGGAAGGAAAATCATACAGGAAGTGTATGTCACTAACACTCTACTGAAATGTACATTTGCACATATTTTCTTGATTTCATAAGCAACTATTGAATCTTCAGCAACAGGAAACTTCCATATGTGATGAACATGGATTTCTTTTATCTCTTAATCTGATCAGCCCACATTCTTGGATATCTGAAGCCAGTTGCTCATTAGAGGTTTGGGTGTTATCAGATACACAGCAACCTGCGGAAGGCCTTCGGTGCTGGTTTGTGTTCATACATCTAGGGACTTCAAGGAGGGCAGGGGTGTAAGAGAACAGGAGGGAGATACCTCAATCAAGCATTTGAGTAACAGGATTGTGGAAACCACTTTGACTGCTAATGCCTTGAGGGGTAACCATGAATAAAAGCTCATCCAGGTCGAGCGAGGTGGCGTCCACATCCGGCCATCCTGATATAGGTTTTTCATGATTTCCCTAATGCACTTCTAACAAATGCAGGAATGGTTTCTTAAAGGGCACGGCTAACTTCCTTCCCCATCATTCGCTTATCTAATGGGACTGATGACCTCAGTGTTTGGTCCCCTCCCCCAAATCAATCAACCAACCAACCAGATAACCAAAGTTTGTCTGGATGCATAATTAATCTGCTATGGTACATGAAGCCCCTTTGACATTGATAGAGACTTAGTGCTCTTGATTAACCCCTGTCACACAACCCCTCTGTGTTAGACAGGTGTGGTGGCAGACAAGAATCAGTATGGGAACTGCAACCCCCTTCAAGACCCTGGGAGATATCAGAGGCTGAGTTTCTATGCTTGGTCCCAAACAGGTCTTTCACTGTACCATTACACTTGGCTGCATAGTAATGAGATGTAAAATGGGTGTTTGTTGAGCAGAAACTTTACTCTGATTCAGCTTCTGGAAATTTTTGTCTCAAAGCCTTAGCTGATATCCTGGACACAAAATTGATCCTAATTTTCCCTCTCATAACTGTACAGTAAGCAATGCCTGCTTACATGACGCAATTTTTCATTTGCAATCAGGATAACGGATGTGCACTTTTCTTTAGACCACAGGCACCAACACTAGTAGACAGCTGCCAGCTCACTTTGAACATGCTGGATGGTTCTTGGCAAACCATCTATACTCCCACAGACCCATCACTGCATGAACTGTATTTATACACACCATCCTGGTGGGCCTAAAATACAACAAAGTACTCTTTCAGGAAGATAGAACATCGTTATGGACCTAGTGTTTGCACACATAGTACATGGTTCCTATTCCATTCATAGCATATTACCTTATAGACTGCTGTTACTGATATCAGTATCCCACAAAAACACACAGTTTCTCTGTCAAATTTTCAGAGGTGTTAACTCTTGATTCTGTGCCATTTATCTTCACGGACATAGTAAAGACTTATTTATCACAAAGACAAGGTATCTGTACAATTTGTATGAATTTAGCACATTGTGTTACTCAGTACACTAGAACGGAATCTTCAAGTACAGGTAAAGAAACACAGCCCTTTCCTCTGGATTAATATCTGTGTGTTCTCTTTGTAATGGCAGACAACATGAATTTTCTCTAAGATGTGAAAATACTGCCATTCTGTGCTAGTAAAACATCAGTATTGCTTCAAATGTGGAAGATAAGCATGGTTCACATTTATTTATTGGTTGTGCAAGAATACAACTTAAATCATTAAGAACTTACCTCTTCAAAAATATGTGGTGTATATTTTGGTGGTATCACATGTGCAGGTGGTGATTTTGTATTGTCTCGAGAACATGATGGAAGTATATTCACCAAACGTCCAGTGTTGTAATTGCACTCGAGGGTGTAGCTGCGCACCAAACCAGTAATTTTTAAAACTGCAACTCGACCAGAACCTTCACGACTCATTCCATCTCGGCGATCCCTACGAAAGAACACACACATTGCTCAAACAACAAATTATTTTGAAATTTTGAAACATGTGAACAGAATTCACAAACAGTGGAATACAGCCCAACTTTCCTGCATGTTTAGCACAGGTAAAGATAAATCGTACCAATGAAGAGTGCCTTGACACTTCCACCTGGAAAGCTGCACTAACCAGATACATTCTTGATAACTGCTATACATGTCACATTAACCTGACACACAGTGTAGTCAGATCTGTTGCTTATAAATTATATTGTTACATACACAATTTAATAAACTGGATAGCTTGGGAAGAAAGAGAAGTTAAGCGAGTTTTATTCATAATGGACACAGTTGAACTCTGTGACTGTTCCCTTATAGGGTGCAGAATAATAACTGCAACTAGCCACAGTACAAGATGATTTTCTTTAATGCAGGATCGGTTTCGGGCTTGTGTCCATCTTCACATGGTTAACATTTGATTACATATTCTGATGCTCAATGTTGGAGATCACTGTTTAAATAAAAAACAAATAATGTGACAATGACCAAACAGATCCATCTGAAACAACTGGAAGTTGTTAGTGACATGTGTTATGAAATATTATATAGTACTTACATATAGATGGAGTATCCATGTTGTTTCCATATTACATTCACCACATTTTTTCCAAAGTATCTCAGCGGAAGTACCAATAATCACCATGGTGAATGTTACACAGAATACATGTAAAAAAATTGGCATATTTTTGTGAAAAATGTGATGAATGTAAGTGGAAATGTTGTGGATGGATAGTCCAGCTGTAAGTAAGTACTCTAACAACTTACAACACATGTCACTTAGCAATTTAGTCTTCGTCACATTATTTGTATTTTATTTAAACGGCTTAAACACTGAACACTGAAACATGTAACTGAATGTAAACCACCTGAAGATAGGTACAAGTCCGAAACCAGTCATGCATTAAATAAAATCACCTTCTATTGTGACTGGTAGAGATTATTGTTCTACACTGAGCAAAAGCTATTTTATTTTCAGCAACAGTTACAATAATATCTTAATTTTGCATGAGATAACCAAAGCCTTTTGTAGTAAATGAGTGCAACGAACAAACAAATATTTTAACAGTCCAAACTTCACATAACTGCACCCAAATTCTAAGTATTTGCAAACTATATTATCTCTTTCAAAATACTCATCATTAATATATCCACTTGCTGACCTGTAATTCTCAATAGAAGAGCAATGCATACAACAATAAGCATAGCAGAAAGATTGACTTCTCATTCAGTTAGCGGAGCCCGACACACACTCCGGAGGCCTTCTTTCTGGGAGAAGTTTGTTCTCTCTTGTGAATTCTGCATCAGCACAGGCTATCTGCAACTTTTTAGTAGTAGCAGCTCCAAAATTAAATTCTGACCACATGGCTATCTTATTCTGACTGAGCTTCAATTCAGTTACTACATATCACCTCACATGTGGTGACTAAACAGTTCCAACATACTGAGAATATAGTCTCACTGTATTATGTCCTGTCTGAACTGCAATATCTACATCTGCTGCACTTCTGTTGTATTCAGAAACTGTTTCAACTGTTTCTGGCAACATTTTTATATGAAATGTTATGTGTAGCATAACCTTTCACATTACCAAATACAGTGCCTTGGTTAAAACAACTGTCGCAAAGGATTTTTTGATACCATAATACTGTTAAACGACTTCTGTCTTTAATATGTCATGGAGGTTTGATAAGTGCTATAGCATGAGAATGAAAACTGTTTTACACTTTTCTTTGTTACTTTCTTTCAAGAGCATGTTTGTCCAGAGAAAAGCAGAAGATGTAGAACAGCTCCGAATGAGCTAAATAAGTTAAATTAGTGACACCTACAACAAAATCTCAAGTGTGAGCCACTTAAATCAAACCTCATATGGCATATCACACATCAAATGAGGAGCACATTTATCAGCTGCTTCTATAGAAGGCAACTGAACATAAATTCCCTAACAATCCATGCAGGTTAAAGAAAAGTTATACTATCTAGGATAAGCTGCTGTAAATATTACAGAGGAAACACCTTTCGAGTGACACCCACGAAATGCAACCTCTTTTAAGACATTTGCTGAACTGGCAGGCCATAGACTCAAAGTGCATAGTGTTGCCACTGAAAACATAAGCGCTGTTGCCTCAGAACTTAATACCACATCACTGTATCATCAGATGAGTTGACCCATTATACCCAAAGTGTCCACATTTCTGACAAAAACAATAATTAAACAGCAACTATCACCAAACATTAACTGCCAAGTAGAATACGATTTTCATGGAATCTCAAAATATTTGCTTTATTATTTTATTGGTAGTGATTTTTACAGTCAAACAACATTCTAAAATTGATTCAGAAGGGTTCTGAGCCCTATACTTTCTTTCTAACAGCCCCAAGATTGGAGGCAGCTGTCTTTGTCACTAAGCAGAAAAGAAATCATCATTTTGTGGTGGACTCTACACATGTATTCACTGTATACTAAATAAATATAGCTTTTAGTGGAACAAGACAGTTAGGAATCAAATGAAATGATCATATTGCACTGATGTCCAGGAATCCCCAACTAAGGGAGTTTGGCCGCTGAGATGGAAGTCTTTTCAGTTGATGCCATATTGGGTGACTTGCTTGCTAACAATGATGAAATGATGATGAAGATAACCCAATAACCAGTTTCTTAGTGGAGAAAATCTCTGACCCAGCCAGGAGTCAAACCTGGGCCCAGTGCATGGTAGGCAGACGTGCTGACAACTCAGCTAAAGAGATGGACAGATTAGATTAGATTAGATTAATACTTGTTCCATAGATCATGAATACGACACTTCATAATGATGTGGAACGTGTCAGGTTAAAGAAAGATGTGTGTAGAAGATATTACATTACACAAAATATTGCATGACACTAATGCTTAAGTTAGTTTTTTCCCTCCCTTAATTTATATCTAAAAATTCAGCCAATGAGTAGAAGGAGTTGTCATCTAGAAATTTTTTTAATTTATTTTTAAATGTTGGTTGACTATCTGTCAGGCTTTTGATGCTGTTTGGTAGGCGACCAAAGACTTTTGTGGCAGCATAATTTACCCCCTTCTGTGCCAAAGTCAGATTTAACCCTGCATAGTGAAGATCATCCTTTCTCCTGGTGTTATAGCTATGCACACTGCTATTACTCTTGAACTGGGCTGGATTATTAACAACAAATTTCATAAGTGAATATATATACTGTGAGGTTACTGTGAGGATCCCTAGATCCTTAAATAGATGTCTGCAGGATGACTGGGGGTGGACTCCAGCAATTATTCTGGTTACACGTTTTTGAGCAATGAATACTTTTCTACTCAACGATGAATTACCCCAGAATATGATACCATACGAAAGCACTGAATGAAAGTAGGCATAGTAAGCTAATTTACTGAGATTCTTATCACCAAAATTTGCAATAACCCTAATAGCATATGTAGCCGAACTCAGGAGACGTTTCAGCAGACCATCAATGTATTGCTTCCAGTTTAACCTCTCATCAGTGGACACACCTAAAAATTTTGAAAATTCTACCTTAGCTACAGACTTCTGTTCAAAGTCTATATTTATTACTGGAGTTGTGCCATTTACTGTACGGAACTGTATATCCTGTGTTTTATCAAAATTTAAAGAGAGTCCGTTTGCTGAGAACCACTTAATAATTTGGTAAAAAACATCATTTACAATTACATCACTTAGTTCTTGGTTTTTGGATGTTATTACTATACTTGTATCATCAGCAAAAAGAACTAACTTTGCATCTTCATCAATATGGAATGGTAAGTCATTAATGTATATCAAGAACAGTAAAGGACCTAAGACCGAACCCTGTGGGACTCCGTACTTGATAGCCCCCCAGTTTGAGGAATCAGCTGTTGTATTAACATTTCATGAACCACTTATTTCAACTTTCTGCATTCTTCCAGTTAAGTATGAATTAAACCATTTGTGCACTGCCCCCCCCCCCCCTCAAACCATAATGATTTAGCTTATCTAAAAGAATTCCATGATTTACACAGCAAAGGCCTTTGAGAGATCACAAAAAATACCAATGGGTGATGTCCGGTTATTCAGAGCATTTAATATTTGATCAGTGAAAGCGTATATAGCATTTTCTGTTGAAAAGCCTTTCTGAAAACCAAACTGACATTTTTTTAGTACTTTATTTTTACAAATATGGGAGGCTACTCTTGAATACATTACTTTCTCAAAAATTTTTGATAGAGCTGTCAGAAGAGAGATTGGGCGATAGTTGTTGACATCCGACGTATCCCCCTTTTTATGCAATGGTTTTACAATGGCATATTTCAGTCTGTCGGGGAAAACACCCTGCTCCAGTTATCAATCTACGATACCAAGAACTTTCATTTGTGAATTACTCATAGTAATCTCAGTATCTTATCTTAGAGTGCACCATTGTCTCCAAAGGTGATTCAGTACTTCAGGCATGATGGTATTCATGTGCCTTGCTGTTTTCTTAACGGCCATTCCGCTGTATGCCATGCATTTGGGGAAGTTCACAGATGGTGTATCTAATATTCCCTCATACTGTTCATGTTCCGGTTCAAGTAAGGCATAACAATAATTGATAGTTAATTGTAATATTCTGGTCTTCTTGCATTATATTTAGTCACATGATGACAGTGTTCCACAAAGAATCATATATTAAACAGTGCACTACACTCTTCCATTGGCAAGCACAGCAACAGCTTACAAAACCTACAGTTCAGCTCTTCACAGATGAAAGTCTGAGGCCTCAGCTCAAAGCTGTCACTACTATAGACCATTTTAAGCTGTTACTCGACAGGTAGCAGGCTTCAAGGCTCCCACCACCCATAAACCAAAAGGAACCTAGCACTGTTGGCTCCCACTGCGTTGCCACTTTCACTGTGCTGTGCTGCCTTAAGCATTGTGTCAGCCAGTCCCCAGCGAGCCATTGCAGTAAGAGATTTGGGTGATTCAGCTTCACGTGCCTTATGATATATGACGAAAGTAGTCGAAAGAGGCAAACCTAGGCTGAACACTCCTAAGGAACTTTCAAAAAGTGTCAGACATTGTGTGGTTATACACAGTCATTTGCATGAATTGAGAAAGAGAAAAAGAAAGAGAGAGAGAGAGAGAGAGAGAGAGAGAGAGAGAGAGAGAGAGATGCAGGTACACCTTGCTTCCTTTGAATAAGTGTTGGAGCAAACTGCAGCCCCTCTACAAATCATAGAATGACCACTGAAATGGATCTGCAAGGAGAAATTCACAACAGAAGAATTAGACATGTCATCTATCTTGGAGACACCTGGGAAGAGTATGGTCAGTAACCTTGAGTTTTATCAGGAAGACTCAATTTGTCATAATATTCAAGGAAGGTTACCCAACACTCAAAAACAACATGCTACCCTTGTAGCAGCAGACCTATGCAGGGTAGTAAATTATCCCCGTTTTGAGTCATGAAAAAGTTCAAATTTTGTTACAAATCCGTTTCTGGCTGCAAGTTATTAATTGAACACCAATTTATTCCAGCCTAGCAATACTGCTTTCTTAGAGAATTGGCAGAAACAAATTTCGCTTGATGAAACACATGATTGCAGGACACAGTTTAAGAAAAGGCTGGACAGATGACACCATCAGTGGCAGTATGTCAGCTCCAATCAGCAGAGGAAAAAGAATAATTTAGCACATGCTGGAAATTCAAAAGCTTTTATTCCTAATTGTCTCCTCTATTCACTCCGAACATGACCTCAGATTAGCACAATGAGATATAATCACAACACTTTCGCGAAATGCTCTGAAGACACTGTGTTCCAGTCACAACAGAAAACTCTATTATTGTCATGGATAACACTATATCATTTGGTTATACAAGACAAGGAGTCCACAAAGGCAATGAAGAAAAACAACATTGTTTGCTGACTTGAGAAACATAAGATAGGGTTTGACAGTAAGAGCAGAATTACTAGAACTAGTTGCAACACAATCCAAAGAACCCAGTTTACAATTCAGATGAAACTACAGTGGACATAAAGTGCTCAGAGTGCCTACCTACTAGTGTCACTTCAATGCAAACAGAATTGATTTCGGCTCTTGTTAAACAGCATACTGCTGTGGAAAATCAAAAAAAGGTTTATGTTGACCAAAGTGGAATGGCTTTTGAGGAGGCAGTTGAAAAAGTTACACCAGAAGACTTGCAAAAGGTAACAGATCATGTGAAAGGAGTGATACAAAAAGCATGAAACAATGAGGATGTGTTACAACAGTGTGTTGAAGACTTGATAATATTTGTCAATATGAACAGTGACACTGATAGTTCCACTGACTCTGACTCTGAATTAAGCAGTTTCTTCACACTGTCTTATTAGTATGTAGTGTATGTGAACTTCAATGAACATCTTATTTCCATTAAATCATCTGTTTGTGATTTTATTTTCATTAATTTCTCTTTCCTGTTGTGATACCAAGGAATATTTTTCATCCACCTCCCATCATCTCCTTAAACTGTATATTAAATATAATAATTTGATGAAACAATGGAAAATTCGGGATGGAATGTAACAATATTATGAAAAGGAAAGCGACTACTCACCACATAGCGGAGATTCTCAGATAGGCACAACAAAAAGACTGTCACAAATAAATAAAGCTTTCAGCCATTAAGGCATCGTCAACACCACACACACACACACACACACACACACACACACACACACACACACGACTGCAGTCTCAGGCAACTGAAACGACACTGTGTCAACTAATGGCCGAAAGCTTTTTTGTGACAGTCTTTTTGTTGTGCCTATCTGCGACTCAGCGGCTCCAACATATGGTGGGTAGCAACTTTCGCTTTCATAATATATTAATTTTGTATAGACACCAAGATATCATTTCATGTGTGTAATAGTTTTCAAGATATACAATGATAAGAAGGAAACTTTTCCAGAGGGAATATTTTCTCTTGTTTTAATAATCAACGCAACAGCGAAGCCTATTAAAATTAGGAAAAGATTTCTGATGTGCTGGGAGATGCCACTGAGAGTAATACTGTACATAAATTTCAGGATTTTTACATTCTTCTTGTAGAAGATACTGACTTTAAACTTGTTATGAGTTATACTGGCATAGTTGCATAAAATGCAGTCTTTGGAAGCACACACACTGATCAGCCAGAACTTTATGACCACTGACCTACTAACGATATAACCTTGCCCAGGCGACTGCAGCATCACCTGGTGAGGAATGCTTGCTAGTCAGTCACACACATGGTGCATGTATTATCAGTGAGTGTACTGTCCACGCGTGAACTATCTGAGTTCGTGCGAAGGCGTTTCGTGATGACCCAGAGGCTTGGTACGAGCATTTTGGAAACTGCATGACATGTGAGATATTCAAGAAGTGCTGTGGTGAGCATCTACAACATGTGACATAACCAAGGTGAAACCATGTCAAGAAGTTGTGGGGGCAGGCGGCCACTACTCATTACAGTTGTCGTATGTTCCAGGCTGTGCAGACTGGTAAAATAGAACATGCGGCAAACTGTGGCAGAACTAACATTGCGGGGCAGAGTACAAGTGTTTCTGAGCACACAGTGCACCAAACACTCCTAATGATGGGCCTCCACAGCTGACAACCTACGAATGTGCCAATGTTAACACCACATCAGCATCTATGACTGAAATGAGGATGTGGCCATTGGCACTGGACAGAGCACTGCATGATCTGACAAATAGCTATACCTTTTATATCATGCCAATGGATAGGCATGAATCCGTCATCTTGCAAGGAAATATCT
Organism: Schistocerca gregaria; assembly: GCF_023897955.1. Classification (NCBI taxonomy): domain Eukaryota; kingdom Metazoa; phylum Arthropoda; class Insecta; order Orthoptera; family Acrididae; genus Schistocerca; species Schistocerca gregaria. The sequence goes on from NC_064920.1 coordinate 767,610,628, forward strand.
CCTTGACACCTGTACTCTGGGATGAGACAAACTGGCACCAGCTCCATTATGCTCTGGGGAACATTCACAGGGGCATGCACCATGAAGGCCAAGGAGTATAGTACACTGGTTACAGACCATGTACACCCCTCCATGATGATCATGTTTCCTGATGGCAGTGGCGTTTTTCATTAAGATAATGTGCATATTAAAAGTGTGATGGAGTGGTTTGAGAAACACAGTGATGAGTTACAATTGATGCGCTGGTCCCTCAACTCACCAGATCTGAACCTGATCCAACACATCTGTAATGTAACTGAATGTGGCATCAGAGCTCATCACCCCTTCCCCAGAATTTACAGGAATTAGGTAACTTGTGCATGCAAATGTGGTGCCAACACCCTCCAGCGACCTACCAAGGCCTCACTGCTGCCATACCAAGACACATCGCTGCTGTTATCCGTGTCAAAGGCAAGCATAACGGCTATTAGGGAGTTGGTCATAATGTTCTAGCAGATCAATGTAAATAGGAAATGCAATGTGGTATGAAAATTTCAAAAGATTCATTGCCAAGCAACATATTTTAATAATGAACAGAAGGAAAAAAGTTTTGCTGTTAAAGCATTAGTTTTTGAGACGTGACATGGTGAGTTGAGCTGGTTACAAAGGCAAAAATTTAATGTTTATTTGATTTTTGTGGAATATAGTGGCTTTAAAGTGATTTTCTATTGCATCAGGGAGTGATGTGCTTTGGTGGCTGCCTGCAGACTGTACTTGACAGACAATGCCACAACTTTCAAAACGTGAAGTGACAACTAGTTTAAATGAGACCACAGATTCAATGACAAAACAAGGATATAGCTGGTAGCCAAGTGAAAGACACTGTGCTCTGACCACTCGTACAATTCAAATGTTCAAATGTGCGTGAATTCCTAAGGGACCAAACTGGTGAGGTCTTCCGTCCCCAGACTTACACACTACTTAAACTATCTTAAACTAACTTATGCTAAGAACAACACACATCCAGGCTCAAGGGAGCTCTCGAACCTGTACAATTCTTAGCATGCATCCTGTGTTGAAACTTCTGGGTATCAGCTGCTTTCTGGCAACTTATACTGTAAGTACAATCATAACAAGTATTTTTCAGAATATACCGTATTTACTCGAATCTAAGCCGCACTTTTCTACCAGTTTTTGTAATCCAAAAAACCGCCTGTGGCTTCGAATCGGGTGCAAAGTAAGCAAAAGTTCTGAAAAATGTTGGTAGGTGCCACCACAACTAACTTCTGCCATCAAATATATGTAGCGCTACACAGGCATGCTTTACAGGCACAAAGATAAGTGCTGGCACCAAAACCTCTGCATCACTAAATAAATTAACAGAAAAGGTAGAAGAATGTAAACATTATGCCATGTATTCTTTCATGTTTGCTGCTATCTCATTTAAATTCTGTCTGCCTAATAAACTACGAAACTAGAATGAGACAACAGCAAATGCTGAAGAAAATACACACCATGCCATGTTTATATTCGTATTATCCTTATGCTGAATAGTGATACAGTCATAAATGAAGCACGGCATCTGACTAGATTTTTAAATCCAAGATGACTCTAATTTCTGTGCAGAATGTAATGTACTAAAGAGGAGTCTGCAAAGATTTTCAAACGGAGAAAATTTTTCGCTAAACTCTTGTTCAGAACATCTTCTATCATACTCAGTCTATTATTTGGTTCTTGTTCATCATTATCAAAGAAAGCAGCAGCGTAAATAACAATAAATAGCAGTCACCTGCCATTGTTTCACTTATGAGACAATGCCTCTCTCTCTCTCTCTCTCTCTCTCTCTCTCTCTCTCTCTCTCTCTGTGTGTGTGTGTGTGTGTGTGTGTGTGTGTGTGTGTGTGTGTGTAAGCCGTGGTAGCATGCACAAAAGCAAGCAATGCCACGAGCGGCGACAGGTCATAAACACTCATTATCAGAATGCAGAATGGTACTTATCAAATCAAAGCAAAATAAGCAATCGATTCAAACCAGACGAAACACATGAAAAAAGGAAGGGTACCCATATAAATATGGACAGAGCGCCTGACACATAGCAATGGCTACTTAGTAAAGCTTAACTGTTAGGCGTACGACTCTAACCAAACCACTGTGGCTGTATCTTCATCCATTCGCCTTAATTGTGTCTCATGTTATAATTGACCAACTTTGTTTTGATTTGGAGGTACGGTCTAAAACTTTTCTCTCCCCTTGAATTTCGAGTCTCATTTTTCAGGTGCAGCTTAGATTCAAGTAAATACGGTATATATTTTTCACTCAAAATAAGTGTCTGTGCTTTGGTTACTGTTTTATTATTGGTGCCTGAACAGGACATTGTGGTGTGTCATTGATGTTCTTTGTTGCAGAAACGTTTCTTATATATTGACGTACACAGGCAAATGATGTAAACTGTTTGAACTTAAACTGTAATTATGGCTCTAGGTTCTAAGAATCATCTGCAGAGGAATAATACTAGCTAGTATGTTATCATAGGAATCTCTAATATGTACTACTTTTACCAGTCAGAACTGTTGCAATAAGTACAACAATTAATTAACATTTACACTGCCAAAGCCTACAGAACAGTATGTAACAAAGTGTTATGTATTGTGTCAGGTCTAACATCAATAATTATTGAAATAAAGGAAATAGCAAATGAATACAATGAAATTAAAGCTGTAAATACTAAAAAAATTAGAAGCTAATGTTCCTCACAAAAACTGGCCTCATCCAGCTGATACTGTTACTCTTAATGAAAGAAATAAGAAGAGGCAGTACTACACATAAGAACTCACTGATGGGAGTAAAACTAAGCAAGAAGCAGGATCAGGCATAGCAATTTTCATCTACAAAAAGCAAACATATCTGATGAAATGTAAACTGGGAAATGGATGCTGAATCAGGCAGAGTGTTTTGTTATTTTAAAGTCTCTTGAAAAGCTAAACATATTATATATCTAACAAAGAATGGCTGAACTAGAGAAAAACAACATTACATTCTTTGAGGGATACATTTTGAATGTTTTCAACATGAATTAGAGAAATGATACAGTAAATGTAATATGTACAGTTGCACATCCAGAGGCAGTGCATGCTTACCGCCCAGTTGAGGACTGTAATTGTGTATATAGTTGTTTTAATTTTGACATGCCAGTGCATCAGTCTTCTAGTACGTTGCATACCTGTCAATTAAATTCAGGAGAAAGAGTACTTTTACAGCTATTTTAAGACATATGCAGTAACCTGTCTGTAGTGATCTGAAGATTGTAACTTTGATTACCAGGTTACTATTAGTGATCTTGGCAAAGAAGTTTATTGTCACTAATGAACTACTATCTCTGTTATATTACAAGCAGCAGCTGACTATAACTTTTCATTATGTTCTATCCCTTCAATGTACAGTATGTTAATTGGTCTTTTTGCTTGCAAAAATGGTGCATTTATAACATACTGGGCTGGTCAATTTACATGTGTACAGGTGAAAGTGATTTCCATCCATGCATATTTAAAATTACGAATAATACACTTCATAATTTCAGTATCTATATGATACATGACATGCATTTAAATATTCTTCAATGGAGTGAAGCATGGGATAAAATAAATATGACTTTAAATATTTTACAGTTATTTTGACCTCAGCAGTTGCTTTTACATTTTTTGAAAGTTTGTCATTAAATTTAACTCACATGTGGAAAGTACTTTTTTGGTGTAGGGATTTGTTGATTTGGGTCACATGTCAGTTTTTGTATTGTCTGGTAAACTTCACAGTTTTTAGCAGTCTACTGTATTTACCTGTTACAATTATCTTAAAGAGTAAATGATGAATACCAGAGACCTTAAACAGAGTCTTACATAAGTCCTTAGGTTTAAATCCAAACATGATTCTAATGCCTTTTTTCAGTTTTAATGTTGTAGTAGCTGGTCCAGAGTTTCCCCAACATGTAACCCCATAATTAATGTGGGGATGAAAGTAGGCATGATATGGACTCTTTAATGTTTTCTCAATATAGGATGGTTTTAGTGAGCAAAGAAGTTAGCATGACTTGCTCAATTTTGTGTTAAGATATTATACTTGCTTATTCCATGTTACATTACTTTGCAACCATAATCCTAAGAATCTTTTATCCGTATTGTTACCAATTGATTTATTGTTAATAGAGAGAAACAAAATGTACATATCCTTGTTTAGAGCAATGTGAAATTTACTGTGCTGCTTTTTTTCTTTTTTCTTTTTTTTTTTTAAAAAAAGAAAGGTTCAATTGTGATTTGGTTGTAACAGTGTTTAGTAATTTCTGTAACTCTCTCTTGTTTTCCCCTTTCAGTAGAATTTTAGTGTCATCTGCAAATATGATTGTTTTATGTGCATCCACATTTAAGCTTATATCATTAATGTACAGAATGAATCAAAGTGATCCTCTTATTGGTCATAGGTGTACACCATATTTAATTAAATTATACTCTGAAAAGTGTTCTGAAGTAGTTTTAAGATTGAGATTAGTGTATTTGATGCTAACTTCTTGCTTACAGTTATTCAGGAAGGAACTGATCCAGCTGTTGGACAGATCTCGATTATCATACAGTGTGTCAACTGCAAGTTGATTCCGGAAGAGTTTAGGGGGAGGAGAGGAAGCAAGCCTGGTCCCCACATAGAATGGCATGGGGAAAAGAGCTGATGGGGGGTATCAAGTCCTGCCTTGCCTGCCTCCCACAGTGTAGGCACCTCAACCTGTGGTTCGTGCTTACACAAAAGCAGAAGTCACATAGGGAGGTAAAGATTGCTTAAATGTTGCTTGTAATCAAAACTGAAAAAAATACATACACTTATTATCACAAAAGGAAACAATATGAAATAGAGCGAAGTACAACACACAAACCCAACAGTCAACAATGACTATCTCACACATTACACTCAGCTAGCTAATGTTGGCTGCTAATGTTGACCACTCGAACACCTCATCATGAAATTGTACAGGTGAATCATCAAGATTTAACTGCTGTCAGGTACTGTGAGAAGATCTTGGGATTTCATGCACAGTTGTTGTGAGGGGCTGTGGGCCCAGACTTCGTACTGATGGACGATAATGCTCGATCTCATAGAGCACAGGTGGCTGATGTTTTTTTTTGGAAACTAAAGATACTGCATGCATGGTGTGGCATGCTCACTCTCCTGATTTGAATCCGATAGAGCATGTCTGGGATGCACTAGGGAGACAGGTTGCATCATGACAGCATCCACCAACCACTCTCCAAGACTTGAGAGCGCTCTGTGGAAAAAATGGGTGTTATTGCTTCAATATGAGAGTGATAACATCATTCACACCATGTTCCATCATTGTCAGGTCTGTACTGATGCCAGAGGTGGTAACATTTCATATTAAACACATTAACCAGTTGTCAGTATGTGTATGCAAATCCATTAAGTCAGAAAAAAATTAAGTACATTTTTATCTACCATTATGTTTGTTGCAGTTGATTAGGTTCTGTATCTTTTTCATTGTTTCTACTTTACTACCACCTGTTTATACTGTTTTGTGGCAAAATAAAAGCAACCTTACAAAATTTCTGTTTGTTGTTATAGTTTTGGACACCAGTGTATAATATTGCTGACACATTTTTTCTTTCTCCTTCTCTGACTATGTTAAAACTACAAGCTAAAATGAAATCATTGATTTTTACCATTAAAACAATAGCTGTTACTTTATGTGACAATGATGATTCAAAAACCATCCCATCGAGATAAAGCAGAATCAGTTTCTGCTATTGCATATTGTTCCTCATGTTACAAAAATCTTTAGAGTACAATTACACTATATAAAGAAATTGCCCACTCATCAATAAAGAAGACAATCTCTAACTAACATTACCTTAAATACATGTTCCTTTCTGTAAAATTACATGCAGTAAAATGAAAATTTTGGTTGTTAAGTGACATAATCTTTGGAAGCAGCATGCATTCGATGCTATCTTCAATATTATTAAAATGATTTCCATACATGAAGATCCCTGAAAAAGAGAGCACACTATTAACATTTACTAAATAAAAATAATAAAAAAGAAACATAAAATAAAGATATGGAAACAGCCTGACAACAGCAATTTTAAATACTATCAGTTTCATACTTATAAATAAAAGATGACTGAAACTTAGGTTTTTTGAAGCCGCGACCATCTGATACACTACTTACAACCAGATAGTCATAAAAAAAAGTATTTCAATTTTGATTATCCTTGGCCTTAATGCACAAACTGTCTTGGCATTTGGCTGTTATGTTTAATAACTTACAACTGTTCTTCCACACAGGATAGAGAAATAAGGAAAAGAACAAGGATTTGGTATTTCTCCCCTCCCCATTAGTTTGTTCAGATTTCCTTTTTTCATATTGCAATCTCTACTCTGAATAACACCACTATTGGTTCCAAAACATGGGGAATGCCCTCACCTCCTTCAGTACCGTTGAGCTTGTAACACAGTTCTTGACTGAAGTTATACCTGTTGTCTGTCTTCATTGTTCTACAAGAGAATGTTGTAATATTGATAAAGATGGAAACACAAAAAATAAATGTACAAGTATTGTATAACATAAAAACATTTTCTTAGGATGTCAACACCTTACTAACTTTTAATTTAAGTTTACTAAGCTACTTACAACCTTTCATCATTTCAGTTTTGATACGCTTGAGCCTGCCTATGACAAACAGTCTTGGCATTTGCGTGGAATGATTTATAACTTATTACTGTTAAGCTCATAGCTTTTTTTGGTGAAAAATTAAACAACTACCACTAGGTTCAGAACAAAGAAATGTACATAGTTTATACAAAGAGTATGAGTGTTTCTCATCATATATAAGTTTATTTGGCCTGATGTTATCTCATTTTCTCATAACTTTGCAACATAATAATATGATGCACTTTAAAAAATTTGGAACGATCTTTTATGACTATCAGGTAATATTTAAAGTATTTTTCATTTTGATTTCATATCTAGCTTTGGTTATTCAGTATTACACCAGATTTTTGTATGAATCACATCGGAAGTTTTAGCTGAAAACACTTTTTTTTCAACAGGGAATTTTTTTAATTAGACTAAAACTAACTTATTTATTTCATAATCTTGTATACAATCACTATGCAGTGCATTAGGGTAGATAAGGGGTGAAACTTCTCCTCCTTGATTGTCTCTTTTCATCAGTGCCATCTCTCTTTAGAATAAGACAGTAGTCAGCCATCATGTTTGTGGGTCACCTTCCTTGGATCTTTTTCGATCTTCTTGATGTCCTTGTAGAATGGTTCTCCTTGTTCTTCACTGACATTGCCAGGGAAAAAATGATAAGTGAATGTAGAAAATGAAGCTTCACACTCATGTCACATCCTAATTTCATGAAACTCCACCACATGTTTTTTGACCATAGTTTTATAATCTGGATGTTTATTGTTGCCCAAAAAGTTGAGGATGACTTCTTCAACTGAAATCCAAGCTCTTTTTCCAATGGATTCATCTGTACCTTCAAAAAACTGCCTTTCATTAAATTTCTGATCTTTGGCCCCACAAAGATTCAGTTTATCTTAAGATAATCTGGGAAATCATATTACCAAGTACAGGATGCAGTCTCCATCTTTTGGAACTGGTATTGTGAACTGTTACATTAATCCATGGTTGATGTAAAGAGGAAGCAATAGTATCTTACCTGGCTAAACAATTGATTCATTTATTATATTCTGTGAACTGGGAATGGTCTACTCGATGGGAGGCCCTAGTCACACAACATTTACATTTCAACTGGGTTGGAGGGTTTTTATTTCTATGCTTGTCTTTGGCTTGGCTGTCCCACTCATAAATGAAATACAGCATTTTTGTGTAGCCAGACTGTTGACCAAATAACAAGTCAGCTAATTTCAAATTCCCATATATTGTCCACAAATGTTTTTCATAGTTCATGCATTTCAACACAGCTTTGATGTCTTTATGCGCCTTTATGGCGTGGTGTGTATATGGTGGCATCAGATACTGAGACAAACAAATTTTCATAATGCAAAAGTACACCTTTCAGGATACATCCTGATGACTCTACAAACAACCTCCAATGACTTGGACCATAAGTGACTGTAAGGAGGTCAATAAAACTTCAACAACACAACTAAATACCATATGGATCTCATCTTGTTTATTAATTCCTTTTCTCAGTTCCTGTGCCAAATGAATGATGATCCAGGTAGTAGCCGGTGTTTTGCGTTTCAGTACTAACACAAGCAATTAGGTGGCATCTTTTGTCAGGTTCAAGTCATGACTTAAATCATTTAGTTTGTTTTAATGAAATAAATCTGGTGCAGAGTGTTTTTCTGGCTTGTAATTATCACTATCATCACATTCATTTTCAGAGCTGCTCTCACATTGTAAATCTTCAGGAATGGTAGGTGAAATTGGAATAGGGAGAGATTCACTATGTGTAACTTGTCGTAATGCCAAAAAAAAATTAGAATATTTTATATCCTTCTTACTTTATGCCTTGTGACCTCCAATATTAACCATACAAGAACAACAGTCATACACATGATTTTGCGACTCCCTCCAAACTATGAAGATCACAAAAGACATTGATTTCCTCTTCCCATTTTCCACAGGCACAGACTCTTAACACAAGTAGAGCATACAGGGTGGTTATAATTAAACTTTTGGTACTTGAACCAGTGATGATGAAAATCTGTTTACCATAATGGAATCCAATTTATAGGAATGATGTTCAGACTGTATGTTGTAGGATTTCTGTTGTTAATAGTGTTAGAGTCACGGCTTGCTGTTTGGAGCCAGTACTAGTACAGCAACATAGGGTTGGAACATATGCATCAGTGTGCATGGTAGATGCAGTCAGTCAACTGAGATCTGGACAAGGTGAGCAGGGATTTACACATAAAGCTGTTTATCAGAACAACAGCATTAGTGCTGCTATTCTTCATGGGTACCAGTGCATTAAAGGAATACTGAGAGGTCCTCTTTCAATACTGGGGTTGAACAGCATGATTCAGAAGTTCAAATTAAACAGTGGCTTGGGATCTGTTCCTCAGAGAGGCCAACAGCCAATTGTGCCACAAATTGTTGAAGAAGTTACTGTTTCTACGGCTGAGAATGCTGGACACAAAGTGCAATCTCTAAGCCCTGCATGTGCTATGTTGTGACAGCTGAACATTACAAGACAGAATGGCTGCCCACTACTTCCTTCCAGAGGCAAAATTCTAAGTAGTGAGAATAGACACATTTAGAAGTACAAAACACTATCCTAATTCCTTCCTCAGGGAGGAAAGGGTTATAGAATGGGGGCAGTTAGAAAGAAGAGGACATGTCACTCACAGGTTGAGATGGTTGGTTCAAATTGCTCTAAGCACTATGGGACTTAACATCTGAGGTCATCAGTCCCCTATTGAGATGGACCCACCTGTGTGAGGGTGAGGAGGAAAATGATAAATGGAGAAGTGTCAGAGAGAGAAGAACATCAAAGGTAGTACATTGGTATACACTGAGTCACAATGATTGCACAAGGTGAGAGGTAAAGATGTCATAACAGGAAGAAAATGATAATGTATTACTAAGAAGTGAACATAGACTAAAAATGAAAATGCCGTGTGGCTAGGGCCTCCCGTCGGGTAGATCGTTCGCCTGGTGCAAGTCTTTCGAGTTGACGTCACTTCGGCGACTTGCGTGTCGATGGGGATGAAATGATGATGAAAGACACACAACACCCAGTCATCACGAGGCAGAGAAAATCCCTGGCCCCGCCGGCAATCGAACCCGGGACCCCGTGCGCAGGAAGCGAGAATGCTACCGCAAGACCACGAGTTGCAGACTGAACACAGACTAAAATCCATTGAAATAATATATTGTAGATTAGAGAGTTATTTATTAGCAAACAGTTAGCAGGCAAAACCATGAAGACGGTATGTTGAAATTTTTGTTATTACGGACATAGGAGTTAAAAAAATTTCTCTTCTCGAACATCACACCAAAGAAGAAGCAATCAAAGTGACAGGCATAGTGCTCAATAGTAGTGATCTTAAGTCACAAAAGCATAAGTGACTTGGGTACATTGGCCACCAAATGCTGCCATAACTTTGTTTATGGATACACTTGATAGTATAGTTTTCAGGCTGGTCCTAACGACCTCATTATATTAAGTGACTTTAATATAGATGCAAGTTCAAATAGTACAGTAAACTTGAAGCTCAGTGATATTTTAAGCTCACGCAATCTTTCAAATATAGTAAGCTCTGCCACCAAAATGATGGACAAATGCTCCACTATAACAGCTTATGCTATAATCAATGATTGTATAGACAAGTTAAATTACAATAACAGATTTTCATTATTCTGGCTACTTTTGTCAGGTGATAAGAGTAGGTAAAGATGTCATAACAGGAAGAAAATGATAATGTATTACTAAGAAGTGAACATAGACTGAAAATGAAAATGCCGTGTGGCTAGGGCCTCCCGTCGGGTAGATTGTTCGCCTAGTGCAAGTCTTTCGAGTTGACGTCACTTCGGCGACTTGCGTGTCGATGGGGATGAAATGATGATGAAAGACACACAACACCCAGTCATCACGAGGCAGAGAAAATCCCTGGCCCCGCCGGGAATTGAACCCGGGACCCCGTGCGCAGGAAGCGAGAATGCTACCGCAAGACCATGAGCTGCGGACTGAACACAGACTAAAATCCATTGAAATAATATATTGTAGATTAGAGAGTTATTTATTAGCAAACAGTTAGCAGACAAAACCATGAAGACGGTATGTTGAAATTTTTGTTATTACGGACATAGGAGTTAAAAAAATTTCTCTTCTCGAACATCACACCAAAGAAGAAGCAATCACTAAGAAGTGAACATAGACTGAAAATGCCGTGTGGCTAGGGCCTCCTGTCGCGTAGATCGTTCGCCTGGTTCAAGTCTTTCGAGTTGACGTCACTTCGGCGACTTGCGTGTCGATGGGGATGAAATGATGATGAAAGACACACAACACCCAGTCATCACGAGGCAGAGAAAATCCCTGGCCCCGCCGGCAATCGAACCCGGGACCCCGTGCGCAGGAAGCGAGAATGCTACCGCAAGACCACGAGTTGCGGACTGAACACAGACTAAAATCCATTGAAATAATATATTGTAGATTAGAGAGTTATTTATTAGCAAACAGTTAGCAGGCAAAACCATGAAGACGGTATGTTGAAATTTTTGTTATTACGGACATAGGAGTTAAAAAAATTTCTCTTCTCGAACATCACACCAAAGAAGAAGCAATCAAAGTGACAGGCATAGTGCTCAATAGTAGTGATCTTAAGTCACAAAAGCATAAGTGACTTGGGTACATTGGCCACCAAATGCTGCCATAACTTTGTTTATGGATACACTTGATAGTATAGTTGGTCAGGCTGGTCCTAACGACCTCATTATATTAAGTGACTTTAATATAGATGCAAGTTCAAATAGTACAGTAAACTTGAAGCTCAGTGATATTTTAAGCTCACGTAATCTTTCAAATATAGTAAGCTCTGCCACCAGAGTGATGGACAAATGCTCCACTATAACAGCTTATGCTATAATCAATGATTGTATAGACAAGTTAAATTACAATAACAGATTTTCATTATTCTGGCTACTTTTGTCAGGTGATAAGAGTAGGTAAAGATGTCATAACAGGAAGAAAATGATAATGTATTACTAAGAAGTGAACATAGACTGAAAATGAAAATGCCGTGTGGCTAGGGCCTCCCGTCGGGTAGATCGTTCACCTGGTGCAAGTCTTTCAAGTTGACGTCACTTCGCCGACTTGCGTGTCGATGGGGATGAAATGATGATGAAAGACACACAACACCCAGTCATCACGAGGCAGAGAAAATCCCTGGCCCCGCCGGGAATTGAACCCGGGACACCGTGAGCAGGAAGCGAGAATGCTACCGCAAGACCATGAGCTGCGGACTGAACACAGACTAAAATCCATTGAAATAATATATTGTAGATTAGAGAGTTATTTATTAGCAAACAGTTAGCAGGCAAAACCATGAAGACGGTATGTTGAAATTTTTGTTATTTCTCTTCTCGAACATCACACCAAAGAAGAAGCAATCAACGTGACAGGCATAGTGCTCAATAGTAGTGATCTTAAGTCACAAAAGCATAAGTGACTTGGGTACATTGGCCACCAAATGCTGCCATAACTTTGTTTATGAATACTCTTGATAGTATAGTTGGTCAGGCTGGTCCTAACGACCTCATTATAATAAGTGACTTTAATATAGATGCAAGTTCAAATAGTACAGTAAACTTGAAGCTCAGTGATATTTTAAGCTCACGCAATCTTTCAAATATAGTAAGCTCTGCCACCAGAGTGATGGACAAATGCTCCACTATAACAGCTTATGCTATAATTAATGATTGTATAGACAAGTTAAATTACAATAACAGATTTTCATTATTCTGGCTACTTTTGTCAGGTGATAAGAGTAGGTAAATTTAGCTGTGCCAAAAATAACAAAAACTGTCTTGTAGAAACAAACTCTGCATACCTGAAACATTAATGTCCTTAAACACAAGTTAGCAAATGAAAAATGGGATTCTGTGAATGTGGTGAAATGGTCTGATGACAAATGGAGTGAGTTCTACTCAACCCTGTTGAATCATTATGAACACTGCTGTCCACTCAGAGAAATCCATAAGATAGCTAAACGCTGCCAAAATGAAGTAATGCTAGACTAAAATTCCCACCAACTTTTATTAAGCTAAATCAGAGTATACATTATCTAAACCTGTTTTACAAAGCCACTACAGTGCAGCCATGTCACCACATTCTGTGTACTGAATTTGAATTTATGGAAGTGAATGAGCAGGAAGTATGCAAGACAATATGCATGCTAAAGAAAAAAAATGGTCGGATGGCATATCCAGTGCCATTGCTAAGGTGTGCTTACAAGGAATCTCTAAGACTCCTATCTACCTGAGTAACTGCAGCTTTAGAGAAAACATGTATCCAACTGTTCTAAAACTCAGTATAGTGAAGCCAGTGTATCAAAACGGAAGTAAGGAAGATGCCTCAAACTATAGCCCAATATCATAAATTCTCATCTTCAGTAAGATATTCAAAAGTGTTACCCTTTCCCAGCTAAACACTTTTTCACAAAACACAAACTACCTGTAGATTTGCACCATGGCTTCAGTTCCACAGTTCTTCCATGAGCAGTTAGAAGTAAATGAGTAACTGAAAACTACAGCATACATCCGAAAGACAGAATTTTGCATAGAGGTTTACAGAGAGCTTTTTCTTTTGTGTCAGTTGGATGGAATGCATTATGTGAAAAATGCTGATAGAGTGCATGTATTGTGTCTGGAACCACTAGCATATTTTTTATGTTCTTCCTTGGTTATTTCATTGTTTCTTTTGTAATGCAGGTAATATAAAAATCACACATAAAAATATTTATATTAAATAAACACTATCACAAGCACTCTGTTTCCACTTTGTATCCAATTCTACCTCTGTCACTTGTTTCAAAACCAACTGCACTGGTGAGAGAAGATTCGAGTCACTATCAGTAATCACATGACAAGAGTAATGCAGCTACTAATATAATGCCTAGAAGTTTATTTTGGGAGTGTAACATGACTGGTTAAAAAGAAATTTTGGTAGAAAAGCTTTAAAAGTACTTCCAGTAATCAGCCTATAAAACCAAAAGCTCTTTACAAACACGGCTCTTGTGGAACTCACTGTGAACTATGCTCTGCCATTATTCAGAATACTTGAGGTCTATAGTGTGACTGTGTATCATCTCGGTAAAAATAAATGGCTTAATCAAAAATGTCACTCGGTAAAAAAATTATTAGTTAATAGTAGAATGGTACTTCAGACAAGATTTTAATATCATCCATTCACTGGCACATCTTTCTTTTTTCACAGCTCTCTTAATTTCTTACTGATGCTGATCTTTTTTTCCATCCTTCCCTTCTTTTCATCTTACTCATGTTTTGCTTCATAATCCCTTCACTATTCACCACTGTTCCCAGCTTACTTTTTTTATTTATTATTATTTTTTTTACATCTATCTGCAGTACATTTTCATTTTTAATTCCCTTTTCTTTCTTTTTTCTTGTTTAGCCCTGGCCTATACCTTTCCACAATATTCTCTCTTCTCACTTATTTGCCTTCTTTTATTTTATTTCATAAGTTTTCAATTACAATTACCTGATCATTTATTCCCATTAGTTTTTTGCTACTACCAAGACATTTAAATTTTGTACACAACCTAATTTGCTCAGTTTCTACCATACCCTACCTACACTTTTGTCTATCCTTTTGTTTATCATATTTTATGTTTTCCATCATCATTGCTTCTTTAAACAATGAGGGCACAATGTATGCTTCCAGAAGTTTGCATGCATAATTGACACAAGCTTCAAATTATGCTGTCTGTAAATATAAATGTAGGTGCAGTGGTATTATGGAAAACAATGGCTGTAAATTACCAACCAATATGCACACACATTTTTTACAATAGAAATGTGAAACCAAGTTCTCATTCATCTAAGAATTACTAACTGCCAGTAGGCTGGAACAGTTCAACTACACATGTGAAACACCTTGAAGAAGGTGAAATAAAAAAAAGTGAAATAGCCAATAACAAAATTTTATAAAAATGGCTATATATGGCTGTTAGAAATTTGTAATAAAGAAGTACAAAAGTATTAAAAAGAGACAGATGAAACATATTCTAACCTAGGGTAAATAATTTTTTGTCAGTTCTAAGTGTCACAAGGCGACAGATGGAGAAACATAGACATACAGCAGCAGCTGAGCATTTAGGTTACAGATCTTGATGTTTCCCTGGTGTACTGAGTACTTGCCAATGTTAGAGGACAACAGCCAGTCCTCAAGCACAGTATTTTACTAGCCACCTGCCTACCATCTTCAAGTAACATCAGTGGCAGCCAGTTATCATGTGTGACATCACACCGTAAATATCACACTAAAATAACACCATTTTGCATCAAATGTGAGCCTAAAATTACTACATTTCTCCTTGCATGCAAGCTAGAAGCCATTTCTCTTCAAATGCATGCTGGCACGCAAATAAAACTGACAAAAATGTGTTCTGTATCATTCTCTCTGTGAGAACTAGAAACCAGTATCAAGTGCTGAAATGATGGTCAGCCATACTACAATCAACTCAGAGAAGCAATCCAGATGTCCATTTTCTATTGTGTATGATCTGGTGTGATGTCATCACTTCCAGGACTACAGGTGCTACATTGCTCACAGCACCATGTCTGTATTTTTCTTTCTTTAATTGCACTTCGTGAATTGTGCAAGCATAGAGTATGAGGTATTTTTAAAGCTCCATTGTCATGACTCCACTATGGTCAAGTGGCCTAAAGCATTGACTGGTAATTTGCAGACCCAGGATCAATTTCCACCAATACTAGCAATTTTCCCCATTTATCTTTTCCTCACAATTTTATAATATTAATCATAAAATTTGAAAACAACAGTTCAGTTTATACATATAAAATAATATGTTTGATTTCGTCACGATTACTACTCTTTTAAATCAAAAGGCTATGTGCTAGATGGTGGTAAAACAAGCATATATACAAGAAAGAGTATGGAACTGTTTTCTATAGATAATCAGCAGATAAACTACCACAGAGGCCCTTTTCCAGTAGATGTTTGGAGGAGAAAGTGGGATTTAAAGAGTTATGTAGATGTACTTCAAATGTAAATTTAATGACAGAGGCCCATAAATACTTGCAAAATATTTTGATCAGTTTCTTAATAGTCCAGAAGCAGCCCATAAGCTCAAATACTTAAACACCTATTAAAATTTAGAAGAACATTTGCCCCAACTACCACAGGAATTGAAGTTACTAAAATCTTATAAAGTTAGTGGAGAAGACTATTACAGCAGAGCTTCTGAAGTGGTCTCTACCAAAAATAAAAGAAGCTAAAATTAATCTTTGAGAAAACTTGGAAGACAGAAAAATTCCCAAGCAAGTGGAAGGTGGCCTTGCGTAATAAGGGCAATACACAAGACATTAACAACAACAGAAGAATTTCTTTGCAACCAGCTGTATGTAGCATATATTCCAAGATTGCAATAAACAGAGCAGAAACGACATTGGAGAGTAATTTAGGCGAATATAAAGGCGATTTTAGGTTCAATCTGCAGTCAGTCATCTGCACAGAATACTGAATTCAAAAGGTCAGTATTTTTCTTTGAAAATGCATGTTTTTCACTTGCAATGTTAAACTACACTCCTGGAAATTGAAATAAGAACACCGTGAATTCATTGTCCCAGGAAGGGGAAACTTTATTGACACATTCCTGGGGTCAGATACATCACATTATCACACTGACAGAACCACAGGCACATAGACACAGGCAACAGAGCATGCACAATGTCGGCACTAGTACAGTGTATATCCACCTGTCGCAGAAATGCAGGCTGCTATTCTCCCATGGAGACGATCGTAGAGATGCTGGATGTAGTCCTGTGGAACGTCTTGCCATGCCATTTCCACCTGGCGCCTCAGTTGGACCAGCGTTCATGCTGGACGTGCAGACCGCGTGAGACGACGCTTCATCCAGTCCCAAACATGCTCAATGGGGGACAGATCCGGAGATCTTGCTGGCCAGGGTAGTTGACTTACACCTTCTAGAGCACGTTGGGTGGCACGGGATACATGCGGACGTGCATTGTCCTGTTGGAACAGCAAGTTCCCTTGCCGGTCTAGCAATGGTAGAACGATGGGTTCGATGACGGTTTGGATGTACGGTGCACTATTCAGTGTCCCCTCGACGATCACCAGAGGTGTACGGCCAGTGTAGGATATCGCTCCCCACACCATGATGCCGGGCGTTGGCCCTGTGTGTCTCGGTCGTATGCAGTCCTGATTGTGGCGCTCACCTGCACGGCGCCAAACACGCATACGACCATCATTGGCACCAAGGCAGAAGCGACTCTCATCGCTGAAGACGACACGTCTCCATTCGTCCCTCCATTCACGCCTGTCGCGACACCACTGTAGGCGGGCTGCACGATGTTGGGGCGTGAGCGGAAGACGGCCTTACGGTGTGCGGGACCGTAGCCCAGCTTCATGGAGACGGTTGCGAATGGTCCTCGCCGATACCCCAGGAGCAACAGTGTCCCTAATTTGCTGGGAAGTGGCGGTGCGGTCCCCTACGGCACTGCGTAGGATCCTACGGTCTTGGCGTGCATCCGTGCGTCGCTGCGGTCCGGTCGCAGGTCGACGGGCACGTGCACCTTCCGCCGACCACTGGCGACAACATCGATGTACTGTGGAGACCTCACGCCCCACGTGTTGAGCAATTCGGCGGTACGTCCACCCGGCCTCCCGCATGCCCACTATACGCCCTCGCTCAAAGTCCGTCAACTGCACATACGGTTCACGTCCACGCTGTCGCGGCATGCTACCAGTGCTAAAGACTGCGATGGAGCTCCGTATGCCACGGCAAACTGGCTGACACTGACGGCGGCGGTGCACAAATGCTGCGCAGCTAGCGCCATTCGACGGCCAACACCGCGGTTCCTGGGTTGTCCACTGTGCCGTGCGTGTGATCATTGCTTGTACAGCCCTCTCGCAGTGTCCGGAGCAAGTATGGTGGGTCTGACACACCGGTGTCAATGGGTTCCTTTTTCCATTTCCAGGAGTGTATTAATTACAAAACTTAAATATATTTAAACAGTTCAGTTTACACATGTAAAATTAACATACTAAATCTGGTTACAATTACTGCCATTGTAAGTCAAAAGGCAATAGGCCACCACATTGTAGCACATGGCATAATTTTGCACGAGCCACCAATGGGTAATTTCATAGATTACAGAAGTAAACAATGGAACCACATTTAGATGAGGAAAGATGAAAGATTACCTGAAAGTTGATCCATTACTAAACAGAAGAATGAACAAATATTGGCAGATCAGTGCCACTGGAATTCAGATGTAATGTTTACAGACTGTGGAATACATTATAGCACCTATAAGGTTACTTACCATCCCACATCCACACAAAGTGCAAGAACAACAAATTCCTACCCACCAACTTTTTGCATATTGCAATAACAGAAATTCTTCTACAATTGTTAAGGAGAAACTTTTTCAGATTGTTTTCAAATTTTACATTGATCTCTCTCAGAAGTTTTCATCACTGAGTAAGCTACAGTCATTCACCTGAGAGAAAGTTGCAGTCATTCACCTGTGTTATAAGTTTGATGCAATACAGTGTAACTAAGCAGTTATTTTGGTACTGCCTCCTTCTTCCAACTTATACTTAACCCATAACATGATAACTAGTTTAAACCTTCCCCCTCCCCCCACCCCGTACATACACATGGATGGTTGCACCAGCTGCAAAATAATTTTTTGAGTCGTTAGCCTGTACCAGCCATATAATCTTTGAATATGAAAAGAGCCTCCGGCTCTATTCAATACCATTACTCTTTTCTTCCAAAAAGGAGACAGTGGCTCAAAATGCATAGTCAATGAGTGTTCTCAAGTTTTGTCCAATTTTCCTATTAAATACAATTAATCAAAGGTGAACTATTGATCCAAACTAGAGAATTTAAAAATAGCACAGATTGATACATGTGAATGTAGACTCTTCCAGTGTATATTGTTGGTTAAACGTTCTCGGATTTCCAACATGTTGGCAGTGTTAAAATACAGGACATTTCAATGAGTGTCATACTCATCATCTTGTGGTGAAGTATCCAGATATGCAGATGCTGTGACATTTATAATAGTGGGAGTGCCCTCTTACGGGTGGCCACATACCGTTCCAATGGCATGCACAGCGGGGAAGGGGGGGGGGGTTGAGGTTGCAGTGGTGGGGTTGGCAGTTGCTCCATTTGCATCTTTGTGCGGATATTCCAGCTTTGTCTTGCAAATTGGGCAGTGCTGGTTGAGCTCTCATTGTATCGTCACTAACGCCGGATTTCTAGCTGAACTTAGTTGGTATCCTTTGTCTTTGTTGACAATACTACCGTGAACTCGTATTTCAACGAATTTCTTTGGATTCCTTTATGACACTGTCCCAATAGTCAGTTGTTCAACAAAGCACCTTGGCTTTCTGCATATGAAAGGTGTGGTCTTCCTTGAAGCCATGCTCCACTATCACCGATTTTTCTGTCTGCCCTAGACGCACATGCCTGATGTGCTCCTCACAGTGTTTCAAAATACTGCATTGTGTTGGCCCACTACTGTTGGCCACATTCATAGGCAATGCTGCATATTCCCAGTACATTCACTTTTAGTGAGTCTTTTGCAGAACAAAGTCACTCTTTTGTCTTCAGCGGTGATCAGAAGCTGGTTCTTATGTAGGATTTTTCAAGCAGCCACACAATTTTGACTGAGAACAATCCCAGTTACAGAAGGAAAGTCAGTCTCTTGTCTTCTTCTTCCTCTTCCTAGTTTCCAGCATCTTGACTCTTCTAATTTGCACTTCACTGTACCCATTTTTGCAGAATACTTCCTTCAGGTGTTGTAGTTCTTCTGAGGGGCTTTCTTCATCGCAAATGACATGTGCCCTATGTACCAGGGTTTTCAGCACTTTCTGCTAGTGTGCTGAATGATGGCAGCTTGTTGCATGTAAGTATGTGACTTCCTCCTATACGCAGAATACCCTAGTGTACCATCTGCCTCCTTCCTTATTAGTACCATATATCCAGGAATGGAAAACAACCATTCTCCTCATTTCCATAGTGAAAGCACTGTTGCAACATTACTATGATATTCATGACAGGTCCTTGGCATGACTACATGGCACTGCTGTCTCAACATTCTGAGCCACAAATAGTTCAATTCTGTTGTAAATGCACTGACAGCATCCCACTTTAAGTGTGTAATGCACAGATGGATGGAGCGACCATGGAATCCCCACTAGCTCCAGAAACAGCAAACATCTACGTGAAACACATTGAGGAGGTGGCTCTTCAAATCGCTCACTGGAAACCCAAGCACTTATTCCACTATGTTGACGATACGTTTGTGGTAAGACAATATGCTGGACAGACAGTGGACAAGTTTTTGGCCCCCCTTAATGGCATCCTTCAAAAACACTGCTTTCAATACCACGCAGGAAAGTTGCTACTCACCATATTGCGGAGATGCTGAGTCGCGATAGGCCCAACATAAAGATTCACATAATTTGTGTCTACTGCTGACAAAGGCCTTAATGGCCGAAAGCTATAATTGTGTGAATCTTTTTGTTGTGCCTATCGTGACTCTGCATCTCTGCTATATGCTGAGTAGCAACTTTCCTTCTCTGGTATTGTTACATTCCATCCTGAATTTTCCATTGCTTGAAAACACTGCTTTCACTATAGAAGTACAGGAGAGTGGTTGTCTCCCTTTTCTAGATATACTAATAATGAAGAAGGCAGATGGTACATTAGGCCATTCAGTACACAGGAAGAAGACACTCAGGCCTCTACCTGGGTACAAAGAACAGCTACCATTCAGTCAAATGGCAGAAGCTGACCACCCTGATACGTACAGTACACATCATCTGTGATGAAGAAAGCCTCTCAGACCAGCTGCACCTGAAGGCAGTGTTCGTGAGGCTACTTGAAAGATCCAACATAAAAACTATCTTTCAACCACCGCTGAGGTCAAAAGAGTGGCTTGGCTCTGCGGAAGATCCAGTAAAAATGAATGTACTGGAAATATACAGCATCCCCTGTGAATGTGGCCAACAGTAGATTGGGCAATTGCAGCAGTGCATTTCAAATTGTTGCGAGGGGCCCATCAAGCATGCACAGCTGGGGCAGACAGGAAAATCAGTGATAGTAGAGCATAGTCTCAAGACCAAGGTGCTTTGCTGAGCAACTGCCTAGTGGGATGGCATCATAAAGGAATCCACTGAAATATGGGTTCACAAAAATCTTGTTAACAGAGACTCTGGCATTGGCAGCAATACGATGAGAGAGCAACCAGCACTGTCCAACTCCTAACACACAGCCGAAATGCCCACACAAAGATGCAAATGGAGCACCCGCTACCCCCACCACTGCAGCCTCAGCCCATCCCCCTCCCTGCCTGCTGTCCGGCCAAACAGCACATGGTCACACAGTCAGGTGCAAGGGGGTCACTCCAATAGTATAAATATCACAGCATCCTCACACTTCATATCTCAACACATCGCCAGAAGATGATGAGTATGACAAATCATGGAAACGTCTTGGTATTTTAACACTGCCACCAGGGTGGAAGCCTGAGAGCTTTTCACCAGCACAAATTGAGTTTGTACACACCCCCCTCTTTCCACCAGTTCTAACTAATATAATTTGTAGGATACCTATATCACAAGCTTGTCTCTGGTTAGCAAAGTTTTCCACATTTCATCTTTTTGGTTTTCTGCTCAAAGGCCACCTACATTAATTACATGTAATCCTTTTCTTTTGATGGACATTAAATGTGTAACTTACAAATATGGTAACTTACAAATATGGTAATCAACACTGTGTGAAGCATTATCTGGGTTCCTCTTTCCTGATTCCATAAAGTATCTTATTTGATGAAAAATTCTCTCATTACAGTCAATAGGGTGATTAAGAAACAGCTCCAAAAATATACTCTAGGCATGTGCATCTATTCTAACACTTTCAAATAAGGAAATGGATGAAAGTAATTCAAAGCAAGGAAATCCACAAATTAAGAATATAACATTTTATAAAATGCGTAATAAACGGTTGTGGGGTTGACTCACCACTGATCTTCCCTTTGACCAGAAAACAGGAATTCTATGTACTGTAAGTCTTAACACCAATATGGTTAATTTGTTTTGTAAAAACTGATACAGGAAACAGAAAAATTAAGCACATTCTGCATGAAAGTTGCCTATTGGTTTCGCATCTTTTTGTACAATACTAGGCTCGGGGGTTAAGTGACAAGGTGACAGACCACAGATCCAAAGGATTGGGATTCGATTCCCAGCCAGTCCTAGGACTTTAATTTGTCATTTATTACTTCTTTCACTGTTGGCATGCAAAGTTGCACCATGGCTCAGAGCCCCTGTTAAACTGTTAAGTCCCACTGCAACTGGCTGGATAAGTCAGTTCAAAGGCTGATGGAACATAACAACATACCACCTCACCATGCTAGTAAAGTACTGTTGTGTTCAAACCTTTAGAGAATTACATAACCATCCTCTGTACCTGGAAGTACTGTTCCTTGCCACTACCTGCATAAATTTAAAAACTGGAGGTCATAGCTCTTATCACAACATTTATTTTTTCTGAGGTTGTACCACATCACATTTTATGAGATACATCTGTAATATACTGTCTAGTCTACAGTGCCATGAGTGATCTATTGACAGTAGTTAATTATTTTTTAGTAACAAACAAATGAAATGTTTATGCAAATAATGAAATATCTCAATTATTAAATCATGTAATGTCATGGCTACATGGATTAAAATACAACATCAACATTTGTTAAACCACAGTCAGTGTCACAAATGAAGATGGACCACACAGTAAAAAGGCTGGTATGGTAATTTCAGTACTGCTGGCTGGAAACAACACCTGCGGCACATTCCTGGAGCTACTGCATTGTGTTCCTAAGCTCTAGCAGCACTTATAATCTGATAGCCTTTTACTATTTTGCACTTTAAGACAGCACACATTCTGTAAATGGCCTCTCACAGTTGTCTGTGTAATATCTATGACTGACCACCATCAGAATCCATGACAGCACACAACAAAAGCAGGGTTTTGTTAAGTAACTCACTAGGATCATGTTTAAAATTTGCTTTGTCAATGAATTTTCAAAATGAAGCTATATCATGTTAGTTGAGCAGAAGCAGCCTAAATTCATGTGCTTTTTCATAATCAAATTGATTTGGCAGTTATGAAATGTTCCATGAATTTGAATATAGTACACCACGGAAAAAAATTACACTTTCTAATGACACACTGACTATGAATTTTTAATAAGACAAATCATGCAACACAAGTATACTTATTTGTGAAAATATGTAATTTAATAACATATGACTTTTCAATATAAGCTTTTACTTTACCTTTCTTTGAAGCATGTCCATGGAGGTCAATGTATAGGAAAAGCCCAGAATCTTCAGGGTTAAAGTTTTTCTCTATACCCACAAATGACACAGTATTACTCGCACCATTTTCTGTATCATCACTGCAGAAAACATCACATGCTGCAACACTAGGAGTGTAAGAACTACATTTACTAACAGTCACTGAAACACCTGAGCAACTCACACCATTTGTTGATGCTGCTGCTACAAAATTTTTCTGCTGAATGAAGAGATTTGATAATGCTCCAGCAGTGTTTGTTTCATCAACACTTGAAAAAGTATCTGAAAAATTCTGATTACACGTCATATTTGGAGCTATTGAAGTAGCAGTATAACCCTTCGAAATGCCATCACAGACACTTGCAACACTTTTGAATATGGTTTCACAGACAGCAGAGAAAACATTATTATCTGCACTTGTAAAACTAGTTTCAAGATTTCCAGAAACAGCTTTCACTGAGGATATCACATTACTATCAATAGGTGTGTTATTAACACTTTCATTTTCCTTTTCATACAAACTCAGTCCTGACACCTGGCTTTCTATAGTGCAGACTCTGTTTTGATCTTCTGAGGCATCTGTCCTATCTTCAGGACTTGAAGATAGTGGTTCATCATTTGGTTCATCATGTAAAATAGTATCAGATGATGATGAATTAGCACAGCTCCAAACACTTGCCACAGGAGCATCTGAAAGTGCTTCTTCAATTTCTTGTCCAAAATGATAGTACCTGATTAGTGCACGAGCAGCAAATATTGATGGATGCAGAGTAAGTGATGGATTCAAATATACCCTGTTAAGGTTAACACCACGTGTGTCAGTTCTATAATGTCCTCTTGCAACACCATCAGGGTTCAAGATTGGTACAAGTTTAAACACAAATGTTTTACGTAAAAGAATAGAAACAGGATCATCTCGATTTAACAGGAGGCTGAGAAGTCCATTCAACACGAAACTTGATGGTGTTTCACCAGGGTGAACACGGGCACTAATGAACACAACCTGGAAAAAAGCAGGAAGTGAATTGTGTTTTATTCATCTCATGACATACATTTGCAATCCATTTGGTTTGTATACAGGAGACATATCAAAAATTTATAATACAGTTACAATGATTTTTTCAATAATAAATAATTGCACTACAATAAATAATAACACTATAAGGATATTTCTTGGATATGTAACATATTGTATCCAGTTCAAATTTCCAGTTTGTCATGCATTAATTCAGCCACTGAGTAAAAACACCTCAGTGTCAGTACCTCATATAGTTTTCTTTTAAGTGGAGCTAAATTCACCTGCACCAACTTGTTCCCTTTTAATTTATTATAAATTTTCATTCCCATGTATTGAGGTCCCTTGGCAAACAGTCTGAGGTAGTGGATGGGGAGCATAAAATTTTCTTTGTTTCTAGTAGCATGTAAATGTACAAAATGGTTTCCCTAAAATAATTCATGTCTGGTGTATAAAAACATGATCTCATATATGTATAGGGATGGAGAGTTAATATTTTATGTATGCTAAATAATGGTCCAATGGTTCTTTGTGATTTGGAGTGCACATATTTCGAATGATTTTTTTTTTCTGTATTTTTAGTATCCACACTATGTATAGTTACCCCAAAAAATAATACCATAACTAATAATGCATATGCTTCTTTTTGTGTGTCCATGTCAGTTGCAGTTGATAATATTTGCATTGCAAATGCAAAGCTTCTCAGTTTGTTTGCTAGGTATTCAATGTGTGCCTGCCAGCTCAAAATTTTATCTACAAGTTCTTCTATATCTTGGCTGTTGTGTACAATCGTAATCTGCTCACATTTTGACTGTTTGGTTTTGAACTATATTATGTGAGTCTTAGATATGTTTAGATTCAATCCATTTAGCTGAAACCGAGTTTCTAAGGTACTGAGGGTCCTGATCACAGATTTCGGAATATTTTTCAAATCCTGATCTTCAACTAAAACATAAATATCATCTGCGAACAGAACTGATGGGGAGCTGATATTTAATGGTAAGTCATTAACACAAGAGAGAAATATGGCTGGGCCTAATATGGAGCCTTGTGGAACACCCGGAGATATTTTTTTCCAGTCAGAAAAATAAGCCATTTGAAGAGATGCTAACTCTTTGCTTTCTGTTTGATGGCTAGGAATTAACCCATTGTAGGGCACTGCCACTAATGCCATACTTTTCAAGTTGGTAAACAAGTAATGCACAGTTTACAGAATCAAACGCCTTTGTGAGGTAGCAGAAAACTCCTGCCACCTTATTTCTCTTGTCTATTGATGCACTTATTTTCTCAATGAAAATGTTCACTACATTTATGGTGTTTTTCCACTGTTGAAAACCAAATTGATTGTTTAGAATAACAGAGTATACCAAATTGATTGATTAGAATAACAGAGTATTTTGCAATGAAGTTTCAGACTTGTGCAACAGCAAGTTTTTCAAATATTTCAGGTATGACTGGGAGAATCAAGACAGGACAATAATTTCCCATGGTCTCTCTTGATCCCTTCTTGAAGAATGGTTTGACTTCAGCATATTTCAGAACCTCTGGGAAACATCCCTCTTCAAAACATTGATTTATTATTTGAGCTAGTGGGTTTGCAATTTTATATGTAGCACTTGGATATTGCATCCCAACCTGCACATTTTTTTGTTTCTTAATTTTGGAATAGCATTTTCTACATCCTCCATAGAAACTTTTAAGAATTTTGTACAGTTTTCAGAGTTTTCACCTAGGCAAAAGGGATTTACTTTGTTATGATAATCTGTTACATCTACACTGGACTTTGCTATACTTATAAGGAATTCATTAAAGTACTCTGGTATTTGAGTTGGACTTACAATAATATTTCCTTCAATGTCAATTTTTGAAATTTCTTTGTTACAGGGTTTAACAGGTTTACTTACCTGGGAAGCAAAATCACAAGATATGGTAGAAGCTGGAAAGAAATTGCGACCCAAATACAAAAGGTCAAAATTGCATTTAATCGGAATAGGAACTTACTCGCCAGCAACAACATCAGTCTGAAAATAAGGAAATATATCATGAAAGGTTTCGTTTGGAGTGTTGCCCTATACGGACGTGAAACTTGGACGATTGGAAGAGAAGAGAGAAGATAGCTACAGTCCTTGGAGATGTGGTGCTATAGAAGGATGATGAAGATCAGCTGGAGAGACAAAGTAGCAAACGAAGAGGTGCTTAGAACAGTACAGGAAACCAGATCTCTGTGGAGGCACATCCAAATAAGAAGAGACAAACTTGTAGGGCACATCCTACGACACAACAACATCATTGTAACAATAAAAGACAGAAGAGAGGCTTCTCTGCTGCAAACCAACTTCAGGGTTGAACACTAAAAGAAAGAAGATGGGTTTAACACCTGACCACACAACCTTTGTCTTATTTTTGATTTAAAATTAGCATGCTATTTGTCAGTTGTTTTGCTGCCTTGACAACTCTTTTAAATATGGTTTTATAGAGTCTAACATATTTAATGAAATCAATATCTTTCTTTCCACGAACAATACGAGACTGGAATAGAAAGGAGAACCGATAGAGGCATTTAAAGTACCCTCCGCCACACACCGTCATGTGGCTTGCAGAGTATGGATGTAGGTGTAGATTATATTTTAGTTCTCTGTGCAGTTGCCTTCTCCTTAAACTGGAAATTTTTATGCCCTGGCTAATCCACTTTAATTTATTTGTTATTTTATGGCTGCAACATCTAGGTGGAAATGTTTTATTAAAGACACTAAGAAAACTAATTAGGAATTTCTCAAAGTTTTCATCACTTGAGTTACAATGACCAAAAGGTTATGTTTTCTCTTTTAGCTTCTCACTAAATGTTAGCAAGTTTTCTTTGCTAAAGTTCCTGCTCATATGGGTTCTCATACGTGAAATGTGCCAGTCTGTCCGTAGCAGCTCAATGAACAATGCACAATGATCTGAAATACATCGATCTATACAAAATTTATACACATCTTCAGACACATAATTTGTTAGAACACTATCAATACAGGTTGCTGATTGCCCATTGTCACTAGTAGATTCAAAGAAATTCAATTTGAAACCATATTTCTTTACAAAGTCAGTGAATCTTGAAGCTTAGCTACTATCACATGTAATATCAATATTAAAATCAGCAGCTATTACAATTTTGTCTTTTTTTCTTTATTTCTCTAAAAAGGTCTTGTAGTATAATTTTAAGCTTAGAAAAGAATAGTTCTGTTGTTGACGTCCCTGGAATTTTGTATATTGAGATTATTGTCACGTTTGCTAGTGAGTCCGCTATTTCTACACAATACATCTCAAACACATATTTTTCATTTAAATAGTTAAAACAGTTTCTGGTCTCTTAATTTATATGACTAGGTGGAAGTATATGTGAGCCTCCATGTGACTTGTTTCTTCTGCAAAAGCTGCTTGCTAATTTGAAGTTCAGTGTTTTGTTTAAAATTTTAATTGTGTCTCAGTAAACCAGTGCTCGTTTAAATAAACAACTCTAATATTTGCACATTCTGACAGAATGATTTCAAATTCATCTATTTTGGAGCTTTCATTGTTTGAAGCATCAGTATTTGAACCATTTATATTCCAGTGGATAACATATCTACTTTGAGTATTAGTTAAGGACTTTAGCACATTTCTTGTCAGATAACAGTTTGTTTTTGTCTTTCTTAATATTACAAAAGTTTTTTAATCCTCATCACTACTTATTAGTTTCCCATATTTTTTAAGACCTGACAAGCATCTATGAACATCTTACTGATTATTTTTGAGCCCAACCTATTCAGATGTAGACTATCTTTGGCAAGACACTTTGCACTTAGAAATTTGATGGGATCAATGAAGACAACTCCTAGTTTATTGCACTGTTCTTTAATATTCGTTTATCTTCTGCACATAGCTGTCACTCACCAATCTCCTTTACACAATGGCACTTATTATTATTCTGCAATTGGAATATAGTCTTCTGGCCATTTGGATGAGGTTCCATGTGTGGTTTACAATTTCTTCCACACTGTTGCTTCAAAGTGAATTTGTTCCCAAATTCATAAAAACGCCTTTTGGATTTCTGTTATGCTTATCTGCTGCATCCTCTCTCTTGAGTTTAAGACATTGTTTAGGACGTATGCAACTGATGCATCCTGATTCCTGGTTGAACGCTCATATAGGAGCTTGGAACAACTACGTTTTTCAACAATGAGTCACCTATAATACAGAATTCACTTTCTGTCTTATTATAAAGCTTCTTTCTGTCTTTTTTTGTATGTTATGCTTGTCCATTTACATCTGTTTGGTTCTTCCACATCTTAATAATACATATTACTGTTCTCAGCACTTTGATAATATAACTAAAACTGAAGTACTCAAAGCTTGTAAGATCATAAGAAGTCACTTGTTGGTTTACCTGTAAATAATGAAATGAAGTGACTAGATCATAAATGTATTTTTAGTACTCAACAAGACTCAGTGAATGAAAACTTAAAATAAAAGTACACTTTGTGTTACATGATCAGTGCATTTCAATTATTTTCTCAGCATACAGCTGTAACTCTTTATTTCAATCATGTCATGGCATGATGATTGTTCCATACACACTAATGAAATGAGAAATGAGGCCTCAGCATTCAGGAACTGATGATATATTAATGTTAAAATGGCTACTGACACTTCACCAATGGCCTAAACATGAATGGGAAGGCAAAAATTATGTTAGTCTATATAAAAAGATAAATAAAATAAAAACAATGGAGATCAATTTTGAATTCAGTCACAAAGCTACAAGAATAAACATTTATGTAAACTCATGGAGACAGTACAGGAAATTAAAGCATCCCAATATTGTACGACAACAAAAGACTATCGATAATTTAATGAATGTCGTACTCACTTTTTACTCATTTGAGACTTTTGACATTGCTAGTGACCCACAACAGGGCTCATTTATCTTCTATTATAAATTTAATATTGAGACAGATCGGGGGGGTGTCTGCTTTGTGTGAATGCAGGAGCAGCAGGCCGCAGTTCGCAATCAGCTAAAGATCTGCAGGTCATGGTCAGCCATCTGGAGGCTGCTGCCTCGAGATGTAGTAGTGGCAGAGAAAATGGTGCATCAAATGGAACACCTATAGTGCCACTTGTTACACCCACATGCTCAGCTACTGAGGCACTGTCTGGTGCACTGATGTGGGGGAACTGTCCACCTCAGGGTAAATGGCAGGTTGTAACATATTTTTGTCGCTTGAGGTGAATGGTGTATGTCAGTGCTGGCCGACTGGCTGACTAGCCTTGGGCATTCACAGTATGAGTGGACAAGTGAGCAATTCTCAGCAGGGTTTGGGCAGGAACACAGAGGGAGAGGGGGGGGGGCAGTTTGTTACTTATTGGCAGCGAGTTTGTTACTTATTGGCAGCTCCAACATTAGGTACATTATGGAGCCTCTTAGAGAATGCAGCCTGAGGATAGAAAGAAATCCAATGTACACTCGATATGTCTAGTGGGAAGGAAGGGGGTGGGTGGGGCGGGGGGGCCTCACCCAAGATATGGGAAAGGCTCTGCCTCTGGCTATTGATGGTGCAGGGTGCAATCATTTTCAAATTGAGACTCATGTCAGCACCAATGACTCCTATTGTTGGGGTTCTGAGGCCATCCTCATTTCTTACAGGCAGCAGGCAGAATAGGTGGAGACTGCTGGTCTTGTCTGTGGCATGAAAGTAGAGAGAGATTACAATTTGCAGTATCATACCCAGTGTTAATTTGGACGCTTTGATTTGGAGTTGACTGGAAGGCATTACCAGAGACTCCACTGTTTCCGTAATAGTCTCAGCTGTACCTGCGTCATTGGGTGGAGAATATTAACATATCCGTAGATAGGTCAGAGATGTGTTACACAAAGGAGCCTCATGTGTAGCAAAATACATATGGGTACCCCCTGGCTTTTTATTATTTTTTTAAAAAGGTTAGGTGATGGTTTGAGGTCCTCTGAAAAAGGGGTCATCAATCCATGCAGAAAAAGCAAAAGACTGAAATCTGATTGCACACATGTCACAGATGCTTGCAATGTTAAGACTTTAACAGTAAATTGCCAAAGCATTTGTTACAAAATCGTTGAATTTACCACTCTCCTGGAAAGATGTCATGCTCAAATTATACTCAAAACTGAGAGTTGGATGAAACCCTAAGTAGAGAGCTCTGGAATATTTAATGAGGCATGTAATCTGTATCATAAAGATAGGTTAGGCATAAAAAGAGGAGGGGAGTGTTTATTGCAATCGACAAAATTAATAACATCGACTGTGAAGTTATCTGGATGGGAGTAATGACCTTAGGTTAACTCAACTAAACATTGGTTGTTCTTATCATCCACTCAGATGTAACGGTTATAGAATCATTAAAAAAGTCTTCACTCAGAAGAAGTACACTTATCAAGCAATATTAGTTGGAGGTGACTTTAAACCACCAAGGATCGACTAAGATGTCAACGGATACATTGCACATTGTACAGAGAGACAGTCTGGGGAAGAAGTTCCAAACACTTACTTCAGATATTGTCTTGAGCAACTACAGTGACAACGCACATGCAGATCAAATATTCTAGACTTCATAGGTAGAAAAAGCCTGACATTATCGACTCTGTCAGTAAAGAAACAGAGATTATTGATCACAATGTCATCATAACCATGATGGTTACTTAAAAAATTCTGCTTGAACAGGCCATGAGAGCTCATTGGTACCGACCGGCCATGTCATCCTCAGCCCACAAGTGTCACTGGATGCAGATAGGAACGGGCATGTGGTCAGCACACTGCTCTCCCAGATGTACATCATTTTACGAGACTGGAGCCACTACTTCTCAATCAAGTAAATCCTCAGTTTGACTCACAAGGCCTGAATGCACACAGCTTTTCAACAGTGCTCGGCAGACGGAATGGTCACCCATCCAAATGTTATCCCAGCCCAACAGCACTTAACTTCGATGATCTGATGGGAACCGGAGTTACCACTATGGCAAGACCAATGGCACAATGGTTAATAAGGTCAATAAATGTAGTGAAAAGACTAGGAGAGGTATTAAGCTGGAAAGAACAGGTAAGCAGTTGTTAGCATCCTAATTAGTTAATGAATGGTTGTCATTTATTTCCAATGTGATGGACATGCAACAGAACACAGCAAAAAGAAATCTGAAGTTTTAAATCTCGCGTTTAAAAAACATCACTCATGCAAGAGGAGCGTATAGACATACCATCATTTGACTACTCTACAAATACCTGCAATAAGGACATATAAATAGACATCCCTGGCATTGAAGAGCAGCTGAAAGAGTTAAAACCAAGTAAGACACCATGTCCAAATGAAATCACAATTCAGTTTTACAGAATCACTTGCCCAGTGGAAAGCTCCAACTTACTGTTTTTCTGTAGAATTCTTAAGTATATTTTAAGTCTGAATATAATAAATTCCTTTGAGGGAGAACAGCCTATATCCACAAATCAACACAGATTTAAAAAGCATCACTCATGCAAGATTCAAATTGCCATTTCTCGCTTGATATCCTGAAAACCATGGATGAAGGCCAAAAGGCAAATTTCATATTCCTAGATTTCCAAAAAAACAACCGACACAGTGCCACACAGCACACTGTTAACATACATCTGAGCATACGGAATAAATTCTCGGATATATGAGTGGCTTGAAAGCTTTTTAAGTAATACAACCCAGTACATTGTACGGGAAGCAAGTGTTCATTGGAAACCAAGGTATCATCTGTAGTGACACAGTGAAGAGTATTGTTTTTGAATGGTTGTGGAGGGTACGGGATGACTTGGATAGAATTTCTGTTTGGTGCAATGAATGGTGGCTTGCTCTAAATGCGGGAAAAGTTAATGAATATGAGTAGGAATAATCCTGTAATGTTTGAATACATTATTAGTGGTGTCTTGCTTGGTATAGTCATTTCTATTAAATAAGTAAGTGACATGAAATGAAATGAGCACATTAGGTCAGTCGTGGGGAAGTCACATAGTCTATTTCAGTTTACTGGGAGAAAACTAGGAAAGTGTAGTTCATCTATAAAGATGACTGCATACAGAACATTTGTTTGACCAATTCTTGAGTACTGCAGAAGTGTTGTTTGGAATCCCCACAGACTGGATTAAAGAAGTAGTTGAAGCATTTTGGAGGCACATTCTAAATTTGTTACCAGTAGATTCAATCAACACAAGGATAATACGGAAATGCTCCATGAACTCAAATGGGAATCCAGGAAGGGAGAACACATTCTTTTCATGAAATACTGTTGAGAAAGTTTGGAGAATCAACATTTGTGATAGACTGCAGACCAACATACACCTTGCATAAGACCCATAAACACAAGATAAGAGAAATCGTGGCTCGTACAGAAAAATATAGATAGTCGTTTTTTCTTTGCTTCATTTTTGTATGTAACAGGAAAGGGAATGACTAACAGAGTTGGAAGGTACACACTAACATGCACATTATGGTGTCATGCAAAGCATATATGTAGATGTAAAAAAACTAAAATAGGACATGGCTTAATTCTACTGTGTCCATTATATAAAACCTAGCATGGAGACACATCAGTCCTGCATTTCATTTGTTTGCAACACTTTTAATTACATTTCTGTGCCTCAAATCATAAATTCTGTGCCATTCTTATGGAAGTTTGCGTACTGTTCAGATACTGGCTGAATGGTATGGTCTTCCTGTGTTAACTAACTTTTAAAAGTAATGCTGAAGATTGTAGTATTTCTTTAACAGTCTCTTACATCTGTGTTACCACTGATAGGAAGTTATTTATGTGATAAGCAATTGTAAATATGACCAGACTTTTTAGGTTTCAATACAACACTATTAATATTTAAACCCCCTGGTACAATTATCACATGATGCTATACTGCACAGATTAGATGATTTCTTAATGTCTCTGTCCACTGGTAATGAATTCTCATCTCGAAAGGAAGAAAAAAAATCTGATTATAATATTATATCATCTTCAATAGTTAGTCTCATCTAAATCTGTTCACAGTCAGATGATCTGGGCAGCCGCCATGGCCGATCGGTTCTAGGTGCTTCAGTCTGAAGCCGCACTGCTGCTGAGGTCACAGGTTCGAATCCTGCCTCAGGCATGGATGTGTGTGATGTCCTTAGGTTGGTTAGGTTTAAGTAGTTCTACATCTAGGGGACTGATGACCTCAGATGTTAAGTCCCATAGTGCTTAGAACCAGTCAGATGATCTATTACTTTTGCTTGCAGCAATAAAAACTCTGCATCTCTAGAGGA
This sequence comes from Schistocerca gregaria, assembly GCF_023897955.1. Classification (NCBI taxonomy): domain Eukaryota; kingdom Metazoa; phylum Arthropoda; class Insecta; order Orthoptera; family Acrididae; genus Schistocerca; species Schistocerca gregaria. Next base: position 767,644,059 of record NC_064920.1, read on the forward strand.
GTTTAGACCACGTTTCTTATATACAGTCTATGTCTTGATAAGAATACTACATGTTATTCTGATCCCAGCACCAGTTATTTGCCAGAAAATAACTGAAAGACTAAAAGATTGATGTCACTGTACATAATTTCGTAATAATGGCATAAAAACATCGTTTGATCTTAAATGCATTTCAAAATCAATTAGCAATCCATAAACAGACTCTTGCTTTGAATGAAGTAAAATGAATAATATAATTTAAAAAAGAATCTGGCTTAGATTTAAAAACTAGGATATTATCTGACACAGTCTTACTGATATCGACAACAAGGCAAAATTTATGGAGAGATTTCACATACTCTTGAAATCTACTGTGAACCAGAGAAAGTGATCTGTAAATACAATGTAAATGTCATGTGACTAGGGCCTCCCGTCGGGCAGACCGTTCGCCAGGTGCAAGTCTTTCGATATGACACCACTTCGGCAACTTGCACGTCGGTGAGGATGAAATGATTATGATTAGGACAGGACAACACCCAATCTCTGAGCAGAGAAAATCTCCGACCCAGCTGGGAATCGAACCCAGGCGCTTAGGACTGACATTCTGTCATGCTGACCATTCAGCTACTGGGGGATCTGTGAGTGGCATAATGGAATGACTGACAAAGGTGTTGCAAATGTAGTCAAGCTTGGATATAGAAACATGAATTTGACAGTTGACTGCCTGGCCCTTGCAGAAGACCTTCCAATCTTTTCTAGTTGTCTAGACACGGCTAAAGAAAAATCAAACAACTGAAGAAACAAGCAGGAAAGATAGGACTCCAGATCTCCTTTGAGATCATCAAAATTGTTACAAACATGAAGTCACCACTCAGAGTACTAGAGGCAGAGGAAGCAGATGTCAAACAAACAGATTAGTTTAAATATCTTGGAGAGTGGATGAAGTCAAACACTTCTGACAAGGACATGTTTACTTCACACAATAGGAAAAGAAGACAACATATAAAACTAACTAAAAGTGTCTACATGAAGAAATCAATATCACTTAATGCCAAGATACGATATCACTGCACAGTAATACAATCAGAGGGGCTCTGTATGAAAGAGAACATCTTACTATGAATAGAAAAGGCCCGACTGAGAAATGATAAATAAGGGAAAGATAGATCGTGAGAAAAATTCTAGGTCCAATCAAAGAAATTGGTGAATTCAGGAGATGACACAATCATGGATTTTATACACATGTAAAAACCAAGGAGGCTTAGTTAGAATAACTTTGAAGGATATCCATAAACACATTCTGCTGAATAAAAAAATTCAAGATCATATTGCTTTCAAAGAAAACACAAACTAGAAGTTGGTGAAATGGAATGAAATGAACAAGGAAGAACATATAAAATGAGTGCAGTTCAATTATTGTAATCTAAAAAGTCTAATATGACAATAACCATACCTAAAACACAGCTGCACTATTTAAAATGATGTAACAAACTTGATCCTACATTTAAAAAAACAAAATTTTTGCCTTGTACATTCTTACAAAAACAATAAAAAACATTTTTTTCAATATAAATTAACTTTTTCTCAAAATATTGCCCTTTGAAATATATACACTTTCTTGCATTTATTTGAAACAATCATCGAAACATGTTTTTCCACTCTAATACTGATATTTCAAAACGTAGTTTGGGAAGGAATCAACAGATTCTTGAGATGGTGAAAATTATGCTCCATATATTTTCTTATTTGATATACGGAAACATAACTAGTTAGATGGTAAATCATGAGAATATTGGCAATGACACAGTATCTTTATCTTTCTCTGCATCAGATAATGAATTATTTAACACAGTATCTGATAGCTGGAATTTTCATAATGAAGAATGATGTGACATTTCTCGTTCCCTCCTTAATGTATTTGTGGAAAATGAGTTGTTCTTTGATCATCTGAAGCAATGATCCAGTGTAACCGAAGAAACAAGCTGTCATTTTCTTGGAAATGCTTCACAAACAAATAATTTTTGTTAATTTTATTTCACCCAAACAGTTGATGGCTGTTTAGTTTCTAGCTTGTACAAATATATCCAAGTTTCATCTCCTATTACAATATTGTATACTAATTTTGTCTTTACTCTGTGGGATGTTATGAATAGTAAACTTCCCTGCAAATTAAAACTGTGTGCTGGAGCATATCTTGAACTCTGTACCTTTGCCTTTTGTGGGCTAGTGCTCTTCTGTGCTACCCAAGCATGACTCACAACCCATCCCCACAGCTTTATTTCCACCAGTACCTCATCTACTACCTTGCCCGCAAACAGCAAAGGTCTTGAGTTCGGGTCTCGGTCCGGAACACACTTTTAATCTGGCAAGAAGTTTCATATCAGTACACACTCCACTGCAGAGTGAAAATGTGACTACGGATATTTCTTTCCACCAACTGGCATAAAGCTATTTTTAATGAGTTTCAGACAAATTGTGCACAATTCATTGGGAACAGATCTTTTTCATAGTTAAATGTACATGCAAAAATGAGTATACTGTAGTCTTCAGCATGCCTAAGGAAGCCAATATGACTCTATCTCACAGTAAGTCAAATGCCGGTCCTCTGAAATCATGTAGCACACATCCTTGATGTTTTTCAGAATAGCAACTGATTTAACATGACCATCATGAAATGTCTCAATGATGGTAAAATCATGACAAAATTCTGCAGACCTATGGTACATAGTCTTTTTTGAAAGTTGAATTAATGTAGCCAACACATTACTTCTGAATTAAACCTTTATGAAAATTTTAAAAATCACTCATTGAAAATTTCCATGTGAAATTTCTATTTCTTTAGAACAATGGTTCCTTGAGCGCTCACTGTAAACAAACTATTTTGACAGTTTCTAAGCTTCTATTGTTTTGACAATAACAAATGATAAATTAAAAAAAAATAGTAATGCCATATATCAATAATGTCATTTGGAAGTTGCTTCTAAAAACTTAAATGACAACTCTTGTATTGACTTCTTTCATGATGTCTATCCACTTTAAGCTAAACAGCTGCGTGATAGCCGCAGTGTTAAAGAAAAATATCTGAAATTTTTGTAGTAGCAGAAAATGGAGAGGAAGGAAAAAAGAAAAGAAATACACACAGGCAGTAAAAGTAAGGATACATCATTCTGAAGGATGGACTGAGGAAGACACATTGCTATTTTTGTTGTTGTTGTTGTTGTTGCCTTCAGTCTGAAAACTAGTTTGATGCAGCGCTCCATGCTACTCTATTCTCAGACTGTGCCACAAATTTCTTTTCTCCCCAACTCCATTCAGTACTTCCTCATTAGCTCCATGATCAACCCATTTAATCTTCAGCATTCTTCTGTAGCACCTTGTTTTGAAATCTTCTATTCTCTTTTTATTGTCCATGTTTCGCTTCCATACATGACCACACACCAGACAAATACCTTCAGAAAAGACTTCCCAACACTTAAAACTATATTCAATGTTAACAAATTTCTCTTCTTCAGAAATGCTTTGCTTGCCATTGCCAGCCTACATTTTGTATCCTCTCTACTTCGACAGTCATCAGTTATTTTTCTGCCAAAATAGCTAAACTCATCTACTACTTTTAAGTGTCTCTGTTTACTAATCTGTTTCCCTCAGCATCACCCGATTTAATCTGACTATATTCCATTTTCCTTCTTTGCTTTTGTTGATGTTCATCTTATATCCTCCTTTCAAGACACTGTCCATTCCGCTCAACTGCTCTTTCAAGTCCTTTGCTGTCTCTGACACAATTACAATGTTGTCGGAAACATCAGAGTTTTTATTTCTTCTCCCTGAAGTTTAATTCCTACTCCAAATTTTTCTTTGGTTTTCTTTACTGCTTGTTCAACATACATATTGAATAACATCAGGGATAGGCTACAACCCTGTTTCTCTCCCTTACCAACCACAGCTTCCCTTTCATGCCCCTCGACTCTTATGACTGTTGTTTGGTTTCTGCATAAGATGTAAATAGCCTTTCGCTCCCTGTATTTTACCCCTGCCACTTTCAGAATTTCAAAGAGAGTATCACAGTCAATATTGTCAAAAGCTGTCTCTAAGTTTACAAATGCTATGAATGTGGGTTTGTCTTTCCTTAAGCTATCTTCTAAGATAAGTTGTAGGGTCAGTACTGCCTCGTGTCTTCCTATATTTCTCCAGAACCCAAACTGATCTTCCCCAAGCTGTGCTTCTACCAGTTTTTTCATTCTTCTTTAAACAATTTGTCTTAGTATTTTGCAAACATGGCTTATTAAACTGATAGTTAGGTAATCTTCATATCTGTCAGCAGCCACTTTCTCTGCAGTTACAACTACTACACTCTACTTGAAATCTGAGGGTATTCTGCCAATTTAATACATCTTGCACACCATATTGAAGAGTTTGTCATGGCTGGCTCTCCCAAAGCTATCAGCAGTTCTGCAGAATATTGTCTACTTCCAGAGCCTTGTTTCGACTTACATCTTCCAGAGCTTTGTCAAATTCTTCTCACAGTATCACATCTCCCATCTTATCTTCATCCATGTCCACTTCTCTTTCTATAATACCACTTTCAAGTTGTTCTCCCTTGTATATACCTCCCCCTATATATTCTTTCCACCTTTCACCTTTCCCTTCTTTGCTTGGGACTGGTTTAACATCTAAGCTCTTGATATTCGTACATGTAAGTCAGAAATTGTGAGTCAAAGGTAGAGTATGACCAGTGTTCAGTTTAAAAACTACAACTCAACAAATTTGGTGAAAACAATTGACTGCACAGAGACTGTCACCCTACAGTAAAGACAAAAAGCAAATTGTAAGTCATAGAATGTCAATTATTATAAAAGAAGAATCTGAGAAAAAAGAACACTGTGCACTCTGTCACAATCATATGAAGACAGACAGACAGACAGACAGACAGGAACAATGAGTGCTGGTAAAGAGGTACAGGGTCAAATTACATTGAGGGGACAATATATTTATGAGAGGAAAATGGGAAAAATAAGCAATAACAGTAATGAGTTATTTAAGTCAAGATCAAGTTAGGAATAACTGCCATGATGAGCTACTATCTGCCAAGACATTCTGGCTCACTAGTACAGGCTGGAATAATTCAAATGATTTTGCCAAATAACTGCTTTCTGAACATTCTATATTGCAACTGCATACACTCTGAGATAACTTTTTGCCTGTTATGAATAGTTGCATTAAGAAAATGCACTAAAAAGAAGTTGCTAGCAAATAAATAAGAAATACAGAGTGTTCTGAAATGACTCTCACATTGGCTATGCATCTTTTGTTGGGCATACAGTACGAAGAAGCAGGTGTGTGTTTAGGACAGGTTTTGTAAGTTTTATGATCACAAGAATATGATCCGTGGAACTGAACAGTGTGTTATCAAAGATATGGAAAGGCAACTGGGCAGCTCGCATGAGCTCATGGGACACAACACAAGAAAATTACATGCATTACACTGGGTTTAGAAGGAGACCAGACCTCAGTTAAGTTTCAACTTGTCACAGCACATGAAGAAATCTGTTCAAGTACAAGGCTGGTTGCACAACAAAAGGAAGGGAATACATATATGATGTAATTAAATCATTACTGAGGTAGACAGGTTAGAGAACTTGAAAACTGAAATTGACAGGTTAAAGTTAGACTTAGCAGAAATTAGTAAATTGCAAGGGGATATTAAAACAAAATCAAATAGGAGCAACACAGAAGTACTACTAACAATGAACAAGAAAATACAAGTGTGGGGAACTACCATAAATGTAAATGTCGTGTCACTAGGGTCTCCTATCAGGTATACCGTTAGCTGATTTCGATTTGATGCCACTTCGGCGACTTGCGCATCGATGAGGAGGAAATGATGATAATTAGGACAACACAACACCCAGTCCCTGAGTGGAGAAAATCTCCAACCCAGCCGGGAATCGAACTAAGGACCTTAGGATTGACATTCTGTTGTGCTGACCATTCAGCTACCGGGAACTAACATGAACAGCAGAGTGAAGGTATTGTCATAGCAAAGACAAGCAAGGACAAGAACAAAGTCAAAACCAATTACAGTAGTACAAGTACAAATACAACTTGCTCCACAGATGAGAGACTGAAAAAATGTATGACGAAGAGAAAAGGGGGGGGGGGGGGGGGGGAGAAAAACCTTGCAACATTCATTACAAGGGACAAAAATTTAATAGCGATTGGGACCAGAATTTTATACTGGGATAAAGAAGCTATGGAGAAAAAACAGTAAGGAATGTGGACTGGGGACAAGGAATGGAAGAGAAAGCTACTTGGCAGAATTTTGCAAACAGCATGATTTAGGCATTGTCAACACTTGGTTTGAGAATTATAAAAGATATACATAGATGAGACATGGAAGCAATGGAAATTTTCAGATGGGTTATATAATAATAAGACATCAATTTCAAAACCAGATTTGAAACTGCAAAACTATTTCTAGGGCAGATGTGGTTATCAGCTGAAAATTAAAACTCATGAAATTGCAGAGAAGTATGAAATTTAGAAGATGGGACCTTATTAATTAAAGGAACTCACTCTAAGTTGTCAAGAATTTCAAAGGGAACATTGAGCAATTATTGAATGACCCAGGGGAAATGGAAACAATTGAAGGTGAGGGCACTAAAGTATTAAATAGGCAAAAGACAAGGAAAGTAGAAATACCTGGGAAACATACAATTCAACTGATGAAATGAGAAAATATAAAAATTCATCAAATAAAGCACACAAAACTGAACAAAGATACATAAGAAGTGACACATGCAGAAAGTGCAAACTGGAGAAGCAGGAATTGCAAGAGGAGAAATGCAAATTTGTACAAGTGTATATGATTATGAGAAAGAAATCTTTGGACAAAAAAAAAAAAAAAAAAAAAAAAAAAAAAAAAAAAAAAAAAAAACAGTAGCCTTATGGACATCAAGAGCTCACATGTGAAGTCAGTACTAAGAAAAGAATGGGAAGCTAAAAGATATAAGGAAAACAGTGAAACCACCTATTTACATTTTTCAGCGGACTGACCCAAAAAAGCGTAAAACACAAGAAACTGAAAGCAACCGTTTTTCATGAAGCCATACTAAAAAGATATTCATGTTATAAAGTGAGACTTATTATTGATAAAATTATGGTAGATAAAACTCATTACACAATATTGGTTAAAACACTCAAGTTGGCAGTCTTCACTAACAGAGAACAATAGGCACGAAATGCACAGTTTGTTGATGGCAAGGTCACTCAATTCAGGGACCTCCTGCATGAGAAAGAGGACAGAAACAATATTATGGAAAAGGAACAGAAAGTAGATGAAGATGAGGTGAGAGAGAAACGAAATTGTGAAAGGAATTCACCATTCACTTTGGTTGGTCTTGTTCCCACCTCAGTCTTGTTCTGTCAGACTCATTTTTTCGTAAGTGGTTGCTCATTCTTCATTCCAGTTCCCATCATTGCTCATTCCATATGAATTGTCATTCCTTTAATTCACTGTGTTAGCACTCTCTCTATCTTCAAAATTTTGACATCTGGTTCTTTACTGCTCAGCATCCACAATCAGTAATTTATTAAACTGACGTAAAAATTGATTTATATATAATAAATAAGGGGTGTTCAATAAGTAGAGCAACACATTTTTTTTCTGAAAGCAGGCTGGTTTTTTTTTTCAGGATTCCAATACACCACATTATTTTCCACTCTTTTGGCTACAAAATCCTAATTTTCAACATAATCTCCATTCAATGTGATGGCCCTATGTCACCTAACTGGGAGGGCCTGTATGCCCACTTGGTACCATTCGACTGGTCAATGTCACATCCAATGTATTTCTTCGTCAATAACCTCCCCATCATCCACATACTTCCCGTCGAGTGCGTCCTTCAATTGGCCACACAGATGGAAGTCAGAAGGTGAAAGATCTGAGCTGTAGGGTGGATGAGGACGAAAAGTCCAATGAAGTTTTCCAAGTTCCCAGACAAGTAGCAAGGTGTTTGATAGCAATCTGTCAGTCACTTAAAATGAGTGTGTCAACACGTTTCAACAGAGCAGGAGTCACAGCTGTGTGCAGCCAGCTGGCATGCTGGAGATCAGACAGGTTCACGTGACCTTGTAGTGATGACAGACACCTTAACCATCGACCCACCATGTTTTTGTTCACTGCCAGACCTCCGAAGATATCCTGCAAGTGCCCATGAATATCTGCAATGCTCTGGTTTCATGGCAGAAGAAACCCAATGACACATCTCCGTTACAGATGCAATTTCAAATGCTACATACAGCATTCCACCTATCAGAACTTCATTAAACTATAGGGGCTGAAGCAGGAATATTGTACAATGTCCCACAACAAATTCTGCATTTTTCAACTGACATGGCAAAAAAAGTGTTGGATTACTTATTGAATTACCCTCGTACATTTCTTCATGAACACACACACACACACACACACACAAAACTGCTGCCAATCTCTTCACTGTTTTGATCAACTGTAAAACTGATATCTACAACAAAGCAATATTTTTAATTCATACATTTTTTTTTCTTTAGAAATGCTTGATTTAACTACCAGTTTTTTGGATAGTTTTTAATCATTTTTCTACTTGTAACATTAAACAGTTTACAAAAAAGATGTCATTTCTGCATTTCAACCACAAATAAAAATGATACACTGATATTCTGAATTTTTTGTCATTCATCTGGTTAACTCTGTTCTCCTCTATTCAGATTCCAACTATTTTGGTTATTTGCAGTTGTACATATCTATCTTCACTTGTAACTGCACACAATGTGTACATAAATACTTTTCACAAATTTTGATGATACTTGTGAAAGAAAATTGATAATAATGTTTGAACAATATCAAGATGACAAGTCTTTCACCTTCTGGCAGTATATTATGGTACCATTACGCTGAAAAGAGACATGGATCGATGGGAATGCAAGTACTGCAAGGGCATCATCAACATTCCTGGAAGGAAGTCCCATAAGCAACATAAAAAAGCAAACATCCCATTATGTTACTGAAGGTGATGGGTATTCAATCTAAGTTTCTGTCTCATTCATCACAACCTACAGAAACAAGTTCACAACTTCAATTGAATCTTACTAACAATACAACATGGCCACTGCTCTTTCAGCCTCTGCTTTCTTCAGCTGCCTAAGACAAAACCACTGAATGTGTTTGTGAAATTTATTCATTATTATTGGGCAATTTGATGTGCAGGACAGCTGCATCTGCCATCTTTGTGCCCATTTCAACAGGAGTAGCACAATTCTCTTTGACCAATTTGACCAATGTTATTCAACTCTTATCAATTTCTAAGGTGAAAAAACTGATCTTCAGTTACTTAAAATGATCTGTAAAAAATAGCACCCCTTAAGCATTGTGGAAGATACGGAATTTAGGATGTGTCCCAATTACAACTTTTAAACAGGAAAACACTTACAACCAGCTTCTACAGTACCACTATAGTCATTTTTGTAGTAATTTGATAATGAAATTGAAATCAACAATAGCAGTTGTTTAATGGCTGACAGGTGGACTTCCCAAAAAACCGACATTTTATTGCTATTACTGTGCACTATCTTGATGGGGACATGAAGCTTCCTTCAAGTGTACGTGTTGTCTCCCTAGGAAAAACTGGTCTTCATAAGTCGAGTTTGAATTCAACTTCTTGGCGCAGATAAATTCAGTTTAATTTTATAACAAACTTCCAAAAACATTAACAAGCTTAAGTGGAAGCTGCTTTCAAATTGCCTTGAAGGAGTTCCTCAGCAGTAAGTGTTTTTATAGTATTGAGGAATTCCTCTCAGAGGAGTAGAAAACTGTCATTTGTATAAATAGTATTTACATGTACCAAATAAAGCAACATAATTTTTTATCTGTAGGCCTATTGTATATAATTGTTTCCCACAATGTTATAAGGGGAAATGAACAATATGTAAACTATCCACAACAAATCCTTGTATTTGTCCACGGAGAATAAACAAATAAATAACATAAGCCATAACTACACTGGCATGTAAGAAGTGTAACCAGAGCAATTTTGTCAAGACATGTGAAAACTATTTTGCCATTCACTATGAAACTAATATGTTACAGCATAAAGTATGTCTAGATTTTCATTTCTTTAAAACCAATACAGCATGATACAACTGGATAAAAAAAGGAATGGTAAATGAGTGAAAACGAAAAATCCAAACAGAAATATACACCAGTGAACTAGTTTCAACAAGATACACGATAAAGTTGAAATACCCTTACACTTGAGAAAAAAATAATAATTTAAGTTCCAAAAAAAGCAGGTGCAGATAGGCGTGAATATTACTGAACCAAAAGTGTAATAACTCACGATTGCTAAACACAGACATTAATTATTTACAAGACAATGGACGAAGTGGTAGAAGCCAATCTCCAGGAAGATCAGTTTGGGTTATGCAGAAATGTAGCAGCTCAAGATGTCACTCATCTTAGAAGATGGATCTAAGAAAACTGATGGTTCAGTAGCACTCAAACCTGTCTGCAGCTGCCTTCTTTGAAAATGAGATTTTTTTTTTTTTTTTTTTTTTTTCTCAAGACCGAAGGTATTTATCCTTTATCATACATCTTTTGGCGAAGATCAAATTCATACATCTAAGGAAACAAGTTCACTGGGTACTGGTCCTGTTTAGATCCTGCTCATTTTTATTCAATTCACTATTCATTTTCTTATCTGGTTATATAATACTGCATTGGTTTTAAAGAAATGAAAATCTAGAATTAATGTAGGCTTCAACATATAAGTTTCATAGTGAATGGCAAAATAGTTTTCATATTTCTTGATGAATGATTCTTGGTGCATTTCTTACTACACAGTGTATTTATTTATTGTTATTTGTCTGATCTGATAGGGTCTGATGGCCCTCTCACAATATCTGACCAGGAGCAGTGAACAAAAAAATTGCACAACTCCTTTAGTGCAGTAACATGCAGAGGAGCTGTATGCACTATTTCGACAAGATGGAGCACCCACTTACACTTCCAACCGAAGTACGGCCCACATCACCAATGTGTTCCCTGAAGACAGACTTGTTAGTAGAGGCCTGTGGTCCCCAAGGCCCCTGGACTTAACATTGGTTGAGTTTTATTTACAGTGCACACTAAAAAGCAAAGTGGGTGGTGACAGTCCTCACACAATAGAATAAATGATGTTAAACAAAGCATCACTAGATAAATTAACAACAGCTCTTCTGCAGAATTATGTGTTGTTGTAAACGTCATCACATGAAGTCAGTGATGCGTGGATGCCCATGGGCACCACTTCCAGCATATCTTATAGACACGTAACTACATGCTTTTTTTAATATTACTGCTACCTATTATGTTTGGTTAGTTGATTGTTACTTAAAACTTGGGTGTGATGCGCACCAGTTTTATGTAGGACACCCTGTAGAACTTTGTCATTTCCCTATAATGTTGCCAGAGTTCTTCAGTTAATCTTATGAAATTGTTCTTCCACAATGCTGCTGATTGTTGCCAAACATTTCCTTTGGTTTGACCTGGAATTTATCCCTTCATTTATCTCTTCACCTATCTCTTCATTTTTCTTGAACTAATGCTGGGCTGTGTTATCCAAGTAAAAGTATACATCTGCCAAACACAAAACAGCATTCCACCTGTTGTATTTGGCGACTTGGTCAAATATGGCACATTTCAGACGTGTGTCCACTACATTATAGAATAAATCTTGTCTAAAAATTTGAGTTGAATAAATGTACAAAAAAGACAACATAAAAAGGGACACACGCACGCGTGCGCGCGTGCGCGCGCACGCACGCACACACACACACACACACACACACACACACATACACACACACACACACACAGAAATAATTTTTGTACAAACTTCTTACAACATAGTTGTGCCTTGCAAAATTTATTTTAATTCTTTACAGCCAACTGTTAAGTGAAAGGTAAATGTGCAGAAATAATGAAAAGTGAAAAGAATGGCATTCATAACCCACAGAAATGTTACTTCCATTTCAAATTTTACAGCATTAAATTTTGTATTGCAAAAATGCTTGTTCCAGAAAAATAGGCTTGACGCTATAGGAAATATATGAGCTCAAAAATTAAATTTTTCGCATTTTTTTGTGAATGTTACACAAAAATGAGTTTTCACTCTATTCAAGACATTAAATTCACACTGAATGAAAAATATTAACAGAATGAAAGATGTAGAGCATCATATTATTTATGGAACAACACAAGAGTAGGATGAGGGTAGGGGAGGGGGGGGGGGGGGTTGCTCATGGTGTAATGTATTTTGCCCTCCTCCTGAAATTCAAGCAATTAGGGGGACTTACTCTCTCACCCCATGCAGATGTCAAGCACCTCCAAATTCATCCCTCTATCTTCTGCAGACAACCAATTCATAGTGTGAAAGTTTCTTGGGCATTGTGTCAGATGGCATTGTCTAAACTGCACAATATTTCTATGAGGCAGCTGCTCATCACCTTCAAGTTTGACTGTAGCTGATTATCATCTTCATGTGTGACTGCAGCTAGCTGTTCACAAACTTAGAAGCTGGTTCACTAGAAAAAATCAGGCACCAACAGACAGGGCCATCACATTATCCCAGGTGACACTGATGTCCAGAGCAGCTACTAGACAAATGTGTCGCAGACATTGAATCTTGTCTGCCTCCGCATACTGAGAAGTTATCATTAAACAAAGCATGAGATGCAGACACTGCAACTTCTCTGCCTCTGCATTCTGGGATGCTGTCATTAAAGAAAGCAGTTGAAATAGATATGGCCAACAACATAATTAGCAGAGAGACTGCATTTAACTACTGATCACTGACAGCACCAAGGAACCTCGGCTACAGACACGCGAATTCAGTGAGAAAACACCAAATGAGGAATCAGAGCCAACACAGATAAGTCAGAGCCATAGATACTCAAAGTTTATAATCATTATTAAATGTGTTTCCTTTGAGTTGTTGTTGTTATTGTTTTTCTCCAAATTTTTGGTACCTTTTGTATTTATTGATGATGCCTGGCCATATGTACACTTACTGTGACTGTTAAATTACATTTAAATGGTGTTCTCTACATGTATTAAGTGTTACACGAGTCTGGTTTGAAAAGTTCTCAGAATCGCCATGAGAAGTCAGCACTAACACAATGAGTTGTTCACATGATATTCATTGTTTCCTGCGCACATGTGCCACGTCGGTGCTCTTGGAAGAAAGCTGTGGCAATGACATAGCTCTTTTGCTGTTCCCACGTAGTGATTTGTGAAGATGGAAAAAAAAAATAAATAAATAAATAATTAAAATCGAGATTCAAGCAGTGAATAAAGTATTTTATAAAGAAAAGTATGAAAGCAAAGGACATTCATGCCAGTTTCCAGAATACACTAGAGGTTCTGCTCCTGCATATTCAGCTATTGCCAAGAGGAAAAGTGAATTTAAATTTGGTCAGGAGAGCTTAGATGATGATCTGCGCAGTAGGTGGCCAAGGTGTGTCACTACTCTCGAAATCATTGCAAAAGTGTACAAATTGGTCATGGAGGATCGCCGAAAGTGCATGAAATTGCTCATGCTTGCCAGATGTCATCTGAAAGGGTATATAACATTTTAACTGAAGAATCTGAAATGAAAAAATTATCTACAAGACGAGTGCCATGACTCTTGACACTGGATCAAAATCGCATGAGAGTGGACATATCGGAACAATATTTGGCCCGTTTTACGATAAACAAACAAATTTTTTTGCATGCGTTTGTGACCACAGATGAAACTTGGGTGCACTACTATACCCCAGAGACAAAACAAAAGTCAAAGCAATGGAAACATGCTGATTCTCCACAACCAAAGAAAGCAAAGACCATTCCATCGGTGGGAAAGGCCATGAGATCAGAGTTCTGGGATGTGAAGGGGATTCTGTTTGTAGATTATCTCCCCACTGAGCAAACAATTACTGGAGAATACTATGCTAAACTCCTGGACAAATTGCAACAAGAGATACGTGAAGAAAGGCCAGGATTAGCAAGAAAGAAAGTCATCTTCCATGAAGACAATGTGTGCCCGCACAAGTGCCATCGCCGTGGCAAAATTACACAAACTAAGGTATGAATTGTTGCCACAGCCACCTTATTCATCTGATACGGCTCCATCAGACTTCCATCTCTTCCCATAACTAAAAATTTTTCTTTGTGGACGAAGATTCACTTCGAGCAAAAATTTGATAACCGGAGTTGACAACTATTTTGCAGGCCTGGAGGAAACTCATTTTCGAGAAGGGATCAAGGCACTGGAACATCATTGGAGCAAGTGCATTAATCTACAAGGAAATTAAATTGAAAAATAAAAAAAAGTTTCAGTGATGTAAGTACTTTTTTTTCTATTCCGTTACGAGAAATTTTAAAACCACCCTCGTATATAAAAAACAGTGTTATGTTATAAATTTATTAGTGACAGGGAAACCTGTGTGTCTCATATTCCATTAAAAGTAACTTTCTAACTTTCAGAGCTACAATGAAAGATAAAGATATCCTAGCTTTCAAACAACAGAAACTCCAGGTACGAATATCAACAATGTAGGAAAGACAGATTGTACTTACGGTAAAGAAGACACATCATGTTGCAGACAAGCACAATTAAAGGAGACTTACAAAAACTTTAGGCCATAGGTTTCAACAGCAAAAGATAAACAGAGAAATCCACATCACTCACACACACACAAGCAAGCGCACCTAATGGACACACAACCATCTCCAGCATCTCAGATCAGAACGCAACTTTCACAGAGGATGCACGCAGCAATCTGGAGGAGGTGAGGAAAGGGAGGGGATACCAGTGTACAGGTGGGAGTGTACAGGTGGGCAAAAAGACGAATGCTGTCTAGTGGAGTGCGCATGGACTAGACTGGCAACAGAGCCTCCCTGACCCAAAACCTCCTGATGCTGCGTCTTTTGGCAGTCTAATGTTTAATCGAAAAAACAATCTTGGTTCACGTTCCAGGCTTATGTTGTGGTATGATGAGATAGTAATAAGATCAATTCTCTGCCTTTCCAATGAGTAACATACACACTCCTGATGGTAATAAAAATCATCCAAATTCAGTTCAGGAGCACACTCTGAAAAAAGAGGAATTCTATGTATGTACACATTAATTCTTTAAATGTACGTAACTTTCCATTCAGACCTTGCAACAAATATCAGTACGTGTCTCTTAATAATACTGCTTACAATCAGTAATGTCAGGGTAAGAATACTAGCACGAATTACAGGAAAAATTCTAAACTTCAAAAGTGATGGAATTTTTTTTTAGATATAATCACTGATACTCAGCTATAATGAAAAACATAATACTGTATTATTTTGTAACTTTTTGCTTGGTGGAGAATTACAGAAATTTTTATGTTTTTTTAATATATCAGTAGTATGGCTAAGAACTTTAAAAACAAAACAAAGACTGTTTTACAATATGATTACACTCATAGTTCTACAAGTGAAATATGTGAGTTATTATGACTGTACTAAACTTCAAATGCATAACAAATAAATCAATTTTCAACTTTTTGTGAATTATTTCCCATCATGGCCTCACTGTTTTACTCCACTTTTTCCTCTATACATATGTGGAATGGACATGCAACAAATTGCCAAATGTTGCATATATTATTATGATAACTATTCAGATAATTCAACACAGTAGATGTGCTTTGTTACTAATCTTTAATGTTGTGTTGATGGGGCCTCATCGAGACCTACCATGGTCTTTTAACAGGGTAGGTAAATAATACTGTCCAACAGCTCACTAAAGGGTTGATATGTAAGTTCCATATTCATCATACAAAAGGCTGCCCAGGCAGAGCCCAAAATATCTAGGCAAGCCTAATACAAATAGCTCACATCAGGAACTCCTGAGATTGCCCACTAGTGACTGTTTTGCCTTGGCAACAATCCACCCCACTGGCATACAGCATGCTTCTAAGTTAAGTTTATGATAAACGAATATTGATACCATCTTTACAATATAGATGGTAAAGTCATGATTCCTGTTTCCTGTGACACAACTTTCCATTTAAGTGGTAGCTGCTGAAGTATTCATGCAGCTTAGGGTTATAGTGGACTGCTGACACTCATCAGCCCACAGTTTGTGAATATGAAGTTCAAAATGCCTGTTCCTAAGCAAAACTAGACAAATTTCATGACCTGATTGCCTTTTGACATGATCCAGGGAACATGTGCAATTTATTGTCATTGATCTTTCTTATCCCACTTTCAATGTTACTTCCAGCAACTAGTAAATCAGTACCCCTTCATCAATTACAATGGCCACCCCTGAAGGCACAACTGTTGTGTAAAGAGTAGGGCACATTCAGGAACCTATAATATACCCCTCTTACTGAAAAGTCAACTGCTAATAAAGAAAAAAAATTACAGTTTCAGGCTACACTAAGATAAATATTATCTCGTTTTTTACTCTGCCCACAGTAACTACCAGAAACAAACTGTGGATCATAAACCAGTTGAAATGACACTCAAATTATTGTCAATGGTAAAACAGCAGTTACTATATACAATATTATTCATGTTCATCTTTATTCATGTGTTTGGCGCTGTTTACCTTTTTCTCAAGAAACTTGAATGGACGTGGAACATTTATTTCTGGAAATAAATGTCTGAGTCTTGGTTCACGTTCCAGGCTTATGTTGTGGTATGATGAGATAGTAATAAGATCAATTCTCCGCCTTTCCAATGAGTAACACACACACTCCCGGTGGTAATAAATATCATCCAAATTCAGTTTAGGAGTACTCTCTGGAAAAAGAGGAATTCTGTGTATGTACATATAAATTCTTTAAAATGTACTTAACTTTCCAGTCGGACCTTGCAACAAATATCAGTACATGTCTCTTAATAATAGTGCTTACAACCAGTACATGTCAGGGTAATAATACCGGCATGAATTACAGGAAAAATTCTAAACCTCAAAAGTGATGGAAATTTTTTAGATAGAATCACTGATAGCTATAATGAAAAACATAATACTGCATTAATTTGTAACTTTTTGCTTGGTGGAGAATTACAGGAATTTTTGTTTTTTTAATATATCAGTAGTATGGCTAAGAACATTAAAAACAAAACAAAGACTGTTTTACAATATGATTACACTCATAGTTCTACAAGTGAAATATGTGAATGAATTATTATATCTGTGAAATTTGCACCATGAGAAGCATCTGAGGAATTCATTACCGTTGAATGTTTTTACAATCTTATGTGCATTAAGATATAGTAGCTACAAAAATGTTCATCTGAGAATTTTCCGTGGTCTTTCTTCACATCTGGGAATTTGTATGTGAAAAGTTCAGTACTGTATGACTGTCCAAATTTCAGATTAAATGTTAGGTTCCCTTATAATGAGATGATTGTGTCAGTTCTCCAGGCACAGGAATGCAAGTGTATAGGCTACCATCTGCATCAAGAGTATACCAAATAAAGTACTATGGTGGTCAAAAGTATATTTAATTAATGATTACTTGCTGTAACTAGTACTTTTTCATGTATGAAGAACATTCACGTGGAAATAATGCACAAGGCTTCTTATCCTTAAGCAAATTAGGGGAATATGAACATTAATTTAGCAGTGAAAATTTATGAAATTCCCTTACATTTCTCACAAAAAAGATAAACATTTTAGTAGAACTCCATTTACAGGTTCTACAAGTGGTATTACTTTACTATAATGATTTTTTGGCTACAGTCTGTATGTAAACTGTTGTAGAAATACATCCACAAGAAACTGTTTTCATTGCATAGTGTGATAAAAATAACAAGCTGTTAAGGTGTAATTCCTCCCCCCCATAAACCATGGACCTTGCCGTTGGTGGGGAGGCTTGCGTGCCTCAACGATGCAGATAGCCATACCGTAGGTGAACCACAAAGGAGGGGTACCTGTTGAGAGGCCAGACAAATGTGTGGTTCCTGAAGAGGGGTAGCAGCCTTTTCAGTAGTTGCAGGGGCAACAGTCTGGATGATTGACTGATCTGGCCTTGTAACATTAACCAAAACAGCCTTGCTGTTGCGGTACTGCAAACAGCTGAAAGCAAGGGGAAACTAAAGCCGTAATTTTTTCCGAGGGCATGCAGCTCTACTGTATGGCTAAATGATGCTGGCATCCTATTGGATAAAATATTCCGGAGGTAAAATAGTCCCCCATTCGGATCTCCAGGCGGGGACTACCCAAGAGGACCTCTTTATCAGGAGAAAGAAAACTGGCATTCTACGGATCGGAGCGTGGAATGTCAGATCCCTTAATCGGGCAGGTAGGTTAGAAAATTTAAAAAGAGAAATGGATAGGTAAAAGTTAGATATAGTGGGAATTAGTAAAAGTTAGGTGGCAGGAGGGACAAGACGTTTGGTCAGGTAAATACAGGGTTATAAATACAAAATCAAATAGGGGTAATTCTGGAGTAGGTTTAATAATGAATAAGAAAATAGGAGTACGGGTAAGCTACTACAAACAGCATAGTGAACGCATTATTGTGGCCAAGATAGACACAAAGCCCATGCCTATTACAGTAGTACAAGTTTATATGCCAACTAGCTCTGCAGATGACGAAGAAATTGAAGAAATGTATGATGAGATAAAAGAAATTATTCAGGTAGTGAAGGGAGATGAAAATTTAATAGTCATGGGTGACTGGAACTCGACAGTAGGAAAAGGGAGAGAAGGAAACACAGTAGGTGAATATGGATTGGGGCAAAGAAATGAAAGAGGAAGCCATCTGTTAGAATTTTGCACAGAGCATAACTTAATCATAGTAACACTTGGTTCAAGAATCATAAAAGAAGGTTGTATACATGGAAGAATCCTGGAGATACTATGGTAAGACAGAGATTTAGGAACCAGGTTTTAAAATGTAGGACATTTCCAGGGGCAGATGTGGACTCTGACCACAATATATTGGTTATGAACTGTAGATTAAAACTGAAGAAATTGCAGAAAGGTGGGAATTTAAGAAGATGGGACCTGGAGAAACTGACTAAACCAGAGGTTGTACAGAGTTTCAGGGACAGCATAAGGGAACAATTGACAGGAATGGGGGAAAGAAATACAGTATAAGACAAATGGGTAGCTCTGAGGGCCGAAGTAGTGAATGCTGTAGAGGATCAAGTAGGTAAAAAGACGAGAGCTAGCAGAAATCCTTGGATAACAGAAGAAATATTGAATTTAATTGATGAAAGGAGAAAATATAAAAATGCAGTAAATGAAGCAGGCAAAAAGGAATACAAACGTCTCAAAAAGGAGATCGACAGGAAGCGCAAAATAGCTAAGCAGGGATGGCTAGAGGACAAATGTAAGGATGTAGAGGCTTATCTCACTAGAGGTAAGATAGATACAGCCTACAGGAAAATTAAAGAGCCCTTTGGAGAAAAGAGAGCCACTTGTATGAATATCAAGAGCTCAGATGGAAACACAGTTCTAAGCAAAGAGCAGAAAGCAGAAAGGTGGAAGGAGTATATAGTGGGTCTATACAAGGGTGATGTACTTGAGGACAATATTATGGAAATGGAAGAGGATGTAGATGAAGATGAAATGGGAGATACGATACTGCGTGAAGAGTTTGACAGAGCACTGAAAGACCTGAGTCGAAACAAAGCCCCGGGAGTAGACAACATTCCATTAGAACTACTGACGGCCTTGAGAGAACCAGTCATGACAAAACTCTACCATCTGGTGAGCAACATGTACGAGACAGGCGAAATAGCCTCAGACTTCAAGAAGAATATAATAATCCCAATCCCAAAGAAAACAGGTGTTGACAGATGTGAAAATTACCGAACTATCAGTTTAATAAGTCACAGCTGCAAAATACTAACGTGAATTCTTTACGGACGAATGGAAAAACTGGTACAAGCCGACCTCGGGGAAGATCAGTTTGGATTCCTTAGAAATGTTGAAACACGTGAGGCAATACTGACCCTACGACTTATCATAGAAGGAAGATTAAGGAAAGGCAAACCTATGTTTCTAGCATTTGTAGACTTAGAAAAAGCTTTTGATAATGTTGACTGGAATACTCTCTTTCACATTCTAAATGTGGCAGAGATAAAACACAGGGAGCAAAAGGCTATTTACAATTTGTACAGAAACCAGATGGCAGTTATAAGAGTGGAGGGACATGAAAGGGAAGCAGTGGTTGGGAAGGGAGTGAGACAGGGTTGTAGCCTCTCCCCGATGTTATTCAATCTGTATATTGAGCAAGCAGTAAAGAAAACAAAAGAAAAGTTTGGAGTAGGTATTAAAATACAGGGAGAAGAAATAAAATCTTTGAGGTTCGCAGATGACATTGTAATTCTGTCAGAGACAGCAAAGGACTTGGAAGAGCAGTTGAACGGAATGGACAGTGTCTTGAAAGGAGGATGTAAGATGAACATCAACAAAAGCAAAACAAGGATAATGGAATGTAGTCTAATTAAGTCGGGTGATGCTGAGGGAATTAGATTAGGAAATGAG